>NC_059206.1:8275864-8423364 GCF_020615455.1 Coregonus clupeaformis
CCAGTATTCTACACTACTGATTTGATCCAGTAGTAAGTCATTCCACAATTTGTGCAAGAACAACACAAAAAAAGCCACTCGGTACTAGACAGAGGCACTGGTTGGAGAACACTCCATCACAAACCTTCAAATGACCTTGTGGGACTGTTCCAAGCCGTTAGAAGTGTCCTCATGGGAGCCTCAGTAGATTCCATAATGTGGGCTGGTTGACAGTTAGTACTAAGGACAGTTATGGTATTAGGGGTTGGGACTCAAGAGGTAGAAGTGCTTGTGTAATGAAACGGACTCTTCTTCTAAGATGTGTCTCTGAACAGAGACGTCATGTACACACAGTGCATCAGCTGGCGGGTGACAAGATTGCATTAATAGTGCTAAATGTGTATAAAGCCCGTTGGCAACAGTTAAAGCTATTTGGGGCTTAATTGAGTTGTCTCCATTTTGAGTGCTCCCACAAGTACAGACACAACCCCGAATTTCAATTGTGAGGCGGTGTAATTTTTTGACAATGAATTAAGGTTCATTTTAGGAGATGAAGGAGGACGGATCGTGATGTGTGTTTAGAGATTTTGCTGTTTGGACGTTATAGCCCAACGTGTTCGGTTGGCCTGGTACACAAACATCTAAACACAACGGTATAGGGAGAATATATAATTGCCTCAGTCATTTCTATGCTAGGTGATAGATAGAAAACGAAAAGCTAGATCGTGAGTGATAGAACCATGTCTGGACCACATCATCTGCAATGCTGTAAATGGGAATACTGCGGACATGCATGCAGAAACACACATGCACGCACGCACACACACAGACACACACATACACACACAGCAGACCATAATATGTAGCTGTGTTTTCACTGCCATGCAGCCCCTGTCCGTTCAGTGGCCACAGATATAGGGGGTTGAAGAGAACACAGTGGATCCCTGTCAGTGAAATAAGCTCCACACTGTGACAAAGGCCAACAGTAGCTGTGCCAGAATCAGAGAGACAGAGAGCACAGCAGGCTGTCGCCGGACAGCCAGGATGACCAAGATAGGATGCCACAGGACGGCCTAATGTCCAAACCTCACTGCCCCTGTTATATTGATCGTAAATCCGAAAAATATCTTAATGGAGGGGAATGCGAATTTACATACCAAATCCTACGAATTGCCCTGAGGTCAGGTTGAAATAGCAAGCGGAGACTCTCTGCTAACACTGTCAGCGGAGTTCCCTGTCAGCTTCTAGCTCCATACTGTCTGGCTTCCAGCTCCATACTGTCTGGCTTCCAGCTCCATACTGTCTGGCTTCCAGCTCCATACTGTCTGGCTTCCAGCTCCATACTGTCTGGCTTCTAGCTCCAAACTGTCTGGCTTCCAGCTCCATACTGTCTGGCTTCCAGCTCCATACTGTCTGGCTTCCAGCTCCATACTGTCTGGCTTCCAGCTCCATACTGTCTTGCTTCCAGCTCCATACTGTCTGGCTTCCAGCTCCATACTGTCTGGCTTCCAGCTCCATACTGTCTGGCTTCCAGCTCCATACTGTCTGGCTTCCAGCTCCATACTGTCTGGCTTCCAGCTCCATACTGTCTGGCTTCCAGCGCCATACTGTCTGGCTTCCAGCTCCATACTGTCTGGCTTCCAGCTCCATACTGTCTGGCTTCCAGCTCCATACTGTCTGGCTTCCAGCTCCATACTGTCTGGCTTCCAGCTCCATACTGTCTGGCTTCCAGCTCCATACTGTCTGGCTTCTAGCTCCAAACTGTCTGGCTTCCAGCTCCATACTGTCTGGCTTCCAGCTCCATACTGTCTGGCTTCCAGCTCCATACTGTCTGGCTTCCAGCTCCATACTGTCTGGCTTCCAGCTCCATACTGTCTGGCTTCCAGCTCCATACTGTCTGGCTTCCAGCGCCATACTGTCTGGCTTCCAGCTCCATACTGTCTGGCTTCCAGCTCCATACTGTCTGGCTTCCAGCTCCATACTGTCTGGCTTCCAGCTCCATACTGTCTGGCTTCCAGCTCCATACTGTCTGGCTTCTAGCTCCATACTGTCTGGCTTCCAGCTCCATACTGTCTGGCTTCCAGCTCCATACTGTCTGGCGTCCGTCACCCAAGTATACGAGGAAACAGACCATTGTTGTTTTTGGCAGGATTGAGACAATTGGAAGAGGGGCTAAACCAGACAATTCATGTTTGTAACAAATTGGTTGGTGGTGTTGTGCAAACATACTCAAATAAATAATTCTGAAAACATGGCAAAAGATAGGATTGTTCTTAAGATGTGGTTCTTTGAAAAGGCTTCAGCTAGCTTACAATGTTTGAAGCTACTCTTTGTCTTCAGAAATATCATCCCTGGTTTGGTAATTAAGAATTAACAATTCCCTTTACTACTATGATATGTTAATGCACAAGGAGCTATAAAATGAATTAACACACGTACAAAAGCATGCACACGCACGCTGTAAAATTGCTAAAATAAACAACATTGTCAACTTCAGAGATAAAGTGGAGAGACACTAATTCAGGAAGATGCTGGTTATTCTTTTTCAAGGTTAATTAAAACAATATATTCTTAATGAAATTAAGCATGTTTCACATGCATCATTAAATATGAAAATCAATAATTGTACAAGTAATCCTGAACTCTAAACAGAAGCCAATTGTTGAAGAGCTTGAATACCAAACACAGAATATGACATATGGTTTTCCACAATCTTTGATTAATGGCTTTCGATACTGTTCATTGAGCGTAATTTCATATAATTTCTTTGATGGTGATTCCAATCTTCACTGCTAGATAACAAGACATGATCACATACTGTATGTTATCTACATTTACATTTTAGTCATTTAGCAGACGCTCTTATCCAGAGCAACTTACAGGATCAATTAGGGTTAAGTGCCTTGCTCAAGGGCACATCGACATATTTTTTAGGGTTAGGGTTATTATTTTTTAATTATTGTTTATTTTTTTAAGGGGGTGGATCAGCTTTAATATTGCAAATAGATTGTGGCTTCTATTAATGGGAATTGGAAATGATGCAGACAATTACATTGATGGAAGCCACAACCCATACAGTGGGGAGAACAAGTATTTGATACACTGCCGATTTTGCAGGTTTTCCTACTTACAAAGCATGTAGAGGTCTGTAATTTTTTATCATAGGTACACTTCAACTGTGAGAGACGGAATCTAAAACAAAAATCCAGAAAATCACATTGTATGATTTTTAAGTAATTAATTTGCTTTTTATTGCATGACATAAGTATTTGATACATCAGAAAAGCTGAACTTAATATTTGGTACAGAAACATTTGTTTGCAATGACAGAGATCATACGTTTCCTGTAGGTTTTGACCAGGTTTGCACACACTGCAGCAGGGATTTTGGCCCACTCCTCCATACAGACCTTCTCCAGATCCTTCAGGTTTCGGGGCTGTCGCTGGGCAATACGGACTTTCAGCTCCCTCCAAAGATGTTCTATTGGGTTCAGGTCTGGAGACTGGCTAGGCCACTCCAGGACCTTGAGATGCTTCTTACGGAGCCACTCTGTGACACTCTGGCTCCGGGACTTTTATATTTGAGCCAGGGTGTATTTGTTTTGTTGGGGTTTGGTTTGGTTATGTTGGGTTTTGGGTGTATTTCTTGTTTGCAGTTCTGTGGGGTTCTTTTCTAGGTTTGGTCAATGACTCCCAATCGGAGGTAACGAGTGTCAGCTGTCGGCTCGTTATCTCTGATAGTAGCCATATTTATTCTGATTGTTTTCCTGTGGGCATTGTGGGTTTTTGTTCCGTTTCAGTCATAGTCACTGTTGGACTTCACTATCGTCTTTTGTTTTGTATTTACGTGCTTTATCAATTAAAGTCATCATGTTCACTCAACGCGCTGCGCTTTGGTCTCCTGTTTTAGACGATCGTGACAGAAAAACCCACCATAAAAGGACCAAGCAGCGTGTCAAGCGGCAACAGGACCTACCTACACAGGAGTTATGGACGCCTATCAAGGATTCATGGACTTGGGAGGAGATACTGGATGGAAGGGTCCTTGGGCACAACCGGGAGAATATCGCCGCCCTCGTGAAGAGCTGGAGGCAGCTAAAGCCGAGAGGAGGTGGTATGAGGAGGCAGCACGGAGTCGAGGCTGGAAGCCCGTGGGTACTACCCAAAAATTTCTTGGGGGGGGGCTAAAAGGGAGGGTGGCGAAGTCAGGTAGGAGACCTGCGCCTACTCCCTGGACTGACCGTGGAGAGCGAGAGTACGGGCAGACACCGTGTTACGCAGTAGAGCGCATGGTGTCTCCTGTACGCAGGCATAGCCCGGTTCGGTACATTCCAGCTCCACGTATCGGCCGGGCTAGATTGAGCATTGAGCCGGATGTCATGAAGCCGGCCCAACGCATCAGGCCACCAGTGCGTCTCCTCGGGCCGGCTTACATGGCACCAGCCTTACGCATGGTGTCCCCGGTTCGCCTACATAGCCCGGTGCGGGTTATTCCTCCTTCCCGTACTGGTCGGGCGACGGGAGTATACAACCAGGTAAGGTTGGGCAGGCTCAGTGCTCAAGGGAGCCAGTACGCCTGCACGGTCCGGTATTTCCGGCGCCACCTCCCGCTCCAGCCCAGTACCACCAGTGCCTACACCACGCACCAAGCCTCCTGTGTGTCCCCAGAGTCCTGTGCGTCCTGTTGCTGCTCCCCGCACTAGCCCTGAGATGCGTGTCCTCAGCCCGGGACCACCAGTTCCGGCACCACGCACTAGGCCTTATGTGCGTCCCCAGGGTCCAGCATGCCCTGTTGCTACTCCCCGCACTAGCCCTGAGATGCGTGTCCTCAGCCCGGGACCACCAGTTCCGGCACCACGCACCAGGCCTATAGTGCGTCTCGGCCGGCCAGAGTCTGCCGTCTGCCCAACGGCGCCTGAACTGCCCGTCTGCCCAACGGCGCCTGAACTGCCCGTCTGCCCAACGGCGCCTGAACTGCCCGTCTGCCCAACGGGCGCTTGAACTGCCCGTCTGCCCAACGGCGCCTGAACTGCCTGTCTGCCCAACGCCGTCTGAACTGTCCGTCTGCCAAGCGCTGCATAAGCCGCCCGTCTGCCATGAGCCTTCAGAGCCGTCCCGCCAGACCGGAGCCGCTAGAGCCTTCCGCCAGACAGGATCAGCCAGAGCCTTCCGCCAGACAGGATCAGCCAGAGCCTTCCGCCAGACAGGAGCCGCTAGAGCCTTCCGCCAGACAGGATCAGCCAGAGCCTTCCGCCAGACAGGATCAGCCAGAGCCTTCCGCCAGACAGGATCAGCCAGAGCCTTTCGCCAGACAGGATCAGCCAGAGCCTTCCGCCAGACAGGATCAGCCAGAGCCTTCTGCCAGACAGGATCAGCCAGAGCCTTCAGCCAGCCATGAGCAGCCAGATCCTTCAGCCAGCCATGAGCAGCCAGATCCGTCGGCCAGCCATGAGCAGCCAGATCCGTCGGCCAGCCATGAGCAGCCAGATCCGTCGGCCAGCCATGAGCAGCCAGATCCGTCGGCCAGCCATGAGCAGCCAGATCCGTCGGCCAGCCATGAGCAGCCAGATCCGTCGGCCAGCCATGAGCAGCCAGATCCGTCGGCCAGCCATGAGCAGCCAGATCCGTCGGCCAGCCATGAGCAGCCAGATCCGTCAGCCAGCCATGAGCAGCCAGATCCGTCAGCCAGCCATGAGCAGCCAGATCCGTCGGCCAGCCATGAGCCGTCCAGCCAGGATCCGCCAGAGCCGTCCAGCCAGGATCCGCCAGAGCCAGCCAGCCAGGATCCGCCATTGAGTCCGGTGCTGTCCCTTAGCCCGGTGCTGCCCCTTATCCTGGTGCTGCCCCTTAGTCCGGTACTGCCCCTTAGTCCGGTGCTGCCCCTTAGTCCGGTGCTGCCCGTTAGTCCGGTGCCGCCTCTTAATCCAGTGGGGTTTAGTTGGGGGGTGGTCATATGGAGGAGGCTACGGAAGCGGATAGTGACTAAGGTGGGGTGGGGACCACGACCAGGGCCAGAGCCGCCACCGTGGACAGACGCCCACCCAGACCCTCCCATAGACTGTATGCTGGTGCGCCCGGAGTTCGCACCTTTAGGGGGGGGTACTGTGACACTCTGGCTCCGGGACTTTTATATTTGAGCCAGGGTGTATTTGTTTTGTTGGGGTTTGGTTTGGTTATGTTGGGTTTTGGGTGTATTTCTTGTTTGCAGTTCTGTGGGGTTCTTTTCTAGGTTTGGTCAATGACTCCCAATCGGAGGTAACGAGTGTCAGCTGTCGGCTCGTTATCTCTGATTGGGAGCCATATTTATTCTGATTGTTTTCCTGTGGGCATTGTGGGTTTTTGTTCCGTTTCAGTCATAGTCACTGTTGGACTTCACTATCGTCTTTTGTTTTGTATTTACGTGCTTTATCAATTAAAGTCATCATGTTCACTCAACGCGCTGCGCTTTGGTCTCCTGTTTTAGACGATCGTGACACACTCCTTAGTTGCCCTGGCTGTGTGTTTCGGGTCGTTGTCATGCTGGAAGACCCAGCCACGACCCATCTTCAATGCTCTTACTGAGGGAAGGAGGTTGTTGGCCAAGATCTCGTGATACATGGCCCCTTCCATCCTCCCCTCAATACGGTGCAGTCGTCTTGTCCCCTTTGCAGAAAAGCATCCCCAAAGAATGATTTTTCCACCTCCATGCTTCATGGTTGGGATGGTGTTCTTGGGGTTGTACTCATCCTTCTTCTTCCTCCAAACACGGCGAGTGGAGTTTAGACCAAAAAGCTCTATTTTTGTCTCATCAGACCACATGACCTTCTCCCATTCCTCCTCTGGATCATCCAGATGGTCATTGGCAAACTTCAGACGGGCCTGGACATGTGCTGGCTTGAGCAGGGGGACCTTGCGTGCGCTGCAGGATTTTTATCCATGACGGCATAGTGTGTTACTAATGGTTTTCTTTGAGACTGTGGTCCCAGCTCTCTTCAGGTCATTGACCAGGTCCTGCCGTGTAGTTCTGGGCTGATCCCTCACCTCCCTCATGATCATTGATGGAGCCCCAGACCGAGGGTGATTGACCGTCATCTTGAACTTCTTCCATTTTCTAATAATTGCGCCAACAGTTGTTGCCTTCTCACCAAGCTGCTTGCCTATTGTCCTGTAGCCCATCCCAGCCTTGTGCAGGTCTACAATTTTAACCCTGATGTCCTTACATAGCGCTCTGGTCTTGGCCATTGTGGAGAGGTTGGAGTCTGTTTGATTGAGTGTGTGGACAGGTGTCTTTTATACAGGTAACGAGTTCAAACAGGTGCAGTTAATACAGGTCATGAGTGGAGAACAGGAGGGCTTCTTAAAGAAAAACTAACAGGTCTGTGAGAGCCGGAATTCTTACTGGTTGGTAGGTGATCAAATACTTAGGTCATGCAATAAAATGCAAATTAATTACTTAAAAATCATACAATGTGATTTTCTGGATTTTTGTTTTAGATTCCGTCTCTCACAGTTGAAGTGTACCTATGATACAAATTACAGACCTCTACATGCTTTGTAAGTAGGAAAACCTGCAAAATCGGCAGTGTATCAAATACTTGTTCTTCCCACTGTATATATACAGTACCAGTCAAAAGTTTGGACACACCTACTCATTCATGGATTATTCTTTATTTTTACTATTTTTTACATTGTAGAATAATAATGAAGACATCAAAACTATGAAATAACACATATGGAATCATGTAGTAACCAAGAAAGTGTTTTATATTTTATATTTGAGATTCTTCAAATAGCCACCCTTTGCCTTGATGAGAGCTTTGCACACTCTTGGCATTCTCTCAACCAGCTTCAAGAGGTAGTCACCTGGAATGCATTTCAATTAACAGGTGTGCCTTCTTAAAAGTTAATTTGTGGAATTTCTTTCCTTCTTAATGCGTTTGAGCCAATCAGTGTTGTTGTGACAAGGTAGGGTTGGTATACAGAAGATAGCCCTATTTGGTCAAAGACCAAGTCCATATTATGGCAAGAACAGCTCAAATAAGCGAAGAGAAACGACAGTCCATAATTACTTTAAGACATTAAGGTCAGTCAACACTGAATATTTCAAGAACTTTTAAAGTTTCTTCAAGTGCAGTCGCAAAAACCATCAAGCTCTATGATGAAACTGGCTCTCATGAGGACCGCCACAGGAATGGAAGACCCAGAGTTACCTCTGCTGCAGAGGATAAGTTCATTAGAGTTACCAGCCTCAGAAATTGCAGCCCAAATAAATGCTTCACAGAGTTCAAGTAACAGACACATCTAAACATCAACTGTTCAGAGGGGACTGTGTGAATCAGGCCTTCATGGTCTAATTGCTGCAACGGAACCACTACTAAAGGACTCCAATAAGAAGAAGAGACTTGTTTGGGCCAAGAAACATGAGCAATGGACATTAGACCGGTGGAAATTTGTCCTTTGGTCTGGAGTCCAAATTTGAGATTTTTGGTTCAAAATGCCTTGTCTTTGTGAGACGCGGTGTGGGTGAACTGATGATCTCTGCACATGTAGTTCCCATCGTGAAGCATGGAGGAGGAAGTGTAATGGTGTTGGGGTGCTTTGCTGGTGACACTGTCTGTGATTTATTTAGAATTCAAGGCACACTTAACCAGCATGTCTACCACAGCATTCTGCAGCGATACGCCATCCCATCTGGTGTGCGCTTAGTGGGACTATAATTTGTTTTTCAACAGGACAATGACCAAACACACCTCCAGGCTGTGTAAGGGCTATTTGACCAAGAAGGAGAGTGATGTAGTGCTGCATCAGATGACCTGGCCTCCCAAAATCCCCCAACCTCACCCCAATTGAGATGGTTTGGGATGAGTCGGACGGCATAGTGAAGGAGAAGCAGCCAACAAGTGTTCAGCATATGTGGGAACTCCTTCAAGACTGTTGGAAAAGCAATCCAGGTGAAGCTGGTTGAGAGAATGCCAAGAGTGTGCAAAGCTGTCTACAAGGCAAAGGTTGGCTATTTGAAGAATCTCAAATATAAAATATATTTTCGATTTGTTTAACACTTTTTTGGTTACTACATGATTCCATATGTGTGATTTCATAGTTTGGATGTCTTCAATATTATTCTACAATGTAGAAAATAGTACAAATAAAGAAAAACCATTGAAGGAGTAGGTGTGTCCAATCTTTTGACTGGCACTGTATATATATACTGAACAAAAATATAAACACAACATGCAACAATTTCAACAATTTGACAGAGTTACAGTTCATATAAGGAAATCAGTCAATTGAAATATATTCATTAGGCCCTAATCTATGGATTTTCTCATTCTGATTGGCTGGGCCTGGGAGGGCATAAGCCTAATGGGGAGACAGGCCCAGCCAATCAGAATGAGTTTTTTACCAAGAAATGTCTGCAGCATTGAAGGTCCCCAAGAACACAGTGGCCTCCATCATTCTTAAATGGAAGCAGTTTGGAACCACCAAGACTCTTCCTAGAGCTGGCCGCCCGGCCAAACTGAGCAATTGGGGGAGAAGGGCGTTGGTCAGGGAGGTGACCAGGAACCCGATGGTCACTCTGACAGAGCTCTAGAGTTCCTCTGTGGAGATGGGAGAACCTTCCAGAAGGACAACCATCAATCAATCAATCAATTTTATTTTATATAGCCCTTCTTACATCAGCTAATATCTCGAAGTGCTGTACAGAAACCCAGCCTAAAACCCCAAACAGCTAGTAATGCAGGTGTAGAAGCACGGTGGCTAGGAAAAACTCCCTAGAAAGGCGAAAACCTAGGAAGAAACCTAGAGAGGAACCAGGCTATGAGGGGTGGCCAGTCCTCTTCTGGCTGTGCCGGGTGGAGATTATAACAGAACCATGCCAAGATGTTCAAAAATGTTCATAAGTGACAAGCATGGTCAAATAATAATCAGGAATAAATCTCAGTTGGCTTTTTCATAGCCGATCATTAAGAGTTGAAAACAGCAGGTCTGGGACAGGTAGGGGTTCCATAACCGCAGGCAGAACAGTTGAAACTGGAATAGCAGCAAGGCCAGGCGGACTGGGGACAGCAAGGAGTCACCACGGCCGGTAGTCCCGACGTATGGTCCTAGGGCTCAGGTCTCTCAGTTGGCTTTTCATAGCCGATCATTAAGAGTTGAAAACAGCAGGTCTGGGACAGGTAGGGGTTTCGTAGCCGCAGGCAGAACAGTTGAAACTGGAATAGCAGCAAGGCCAGGCGGACTGGGGACAGCAAGGTTTCATCATGCCCGGTAGTCCTGACGTATGGTCCTAGGGCTCAGGTTCTCAGAGAGAAAGAGAGAACGAGAGAATTAGAGAGAGCATACTTAAATTCACACAGGACACTGGATAAGACAGGAGAAGTACTCCAGGTATAACCAACTAACCCCAGCCCCCGACACATAAACTACTGCAGCATAAATACTGGAGGCTGAGACAGGAGCGGTCCGGAGACACTGTGGCCCCATCCGAAGAAACCCCGGACAGGGCCAAACAGGAAGGATATAACCCCACCCACTCCGCCAAAGCACAGCCCCCGCACCACTAGAGGGATATCCCCAACCACCAACTTACAATCCTGAGACAAGGCCGAGTATACAGAGGTCTCCACCACAGCACAAACCAAGGGGGGCGCCAACCCAGACAGGAAGATCACGTCAGTAACTCAACCCACTCAAGTGACGCACCCCTCCCAGGGACGGCATGAAAGAGCACCAGCAAGCCAGTGACTCAGCCCCTGCAACAGGGTTAGAGGCAGAGAACCCCAGTGGAGAGGGGAACCGCCTGGCAGAGACAGCAAGGGCTGTTCGTTGCTCCAGCCTTTCCGTTCACCTTCACACTCCTGGGCCAGACTACACTCAATCATATGACCTACTGAAGAGATAAGTCTTCAGTAAAGACTTAAAGGTTGAGACCGAGTCTGCGTCTCTCACATGGGTAGGCAGACTGTTCCATAAAAATGGAGATCTATAGGAGAAAGCCCTGCCTCCCGCTGTTTGCTTAGAAATTCTAGGGACAATTAGGAGGCCTGCGTCTTGTGACCGTAGCGTACGTATTGGTATGTACGGCAGGACCAACTCGGAAAGATAGGTAGGAGCAAGCCCATGTAACGCTTTATAGGTTAACAATAAAACCTTGAAATCAGCCCTTGCCTTAACAGGAAGCCAGTGTAGGGAAGCTAGCACTGGAGTAATATGATCAAATTTCTTGGTTCTAGTCAGGATTCTAGCAGCCGTATTTAGCACTAACTGAAGTTTATTTAGTGCTTTATCCGGGTAGCCGGAAAATAGAGCATTGCAGTAGTCTAACCTAGAAGTAACAAATGCATGGATTAATTTTTCTGCATCATTTTTGGACAGAAAATTTCTGATTTTTGCAATGTTACGTAGATGGAAAAAAGCTGTCCTTGAAACAGTCTTGATATGTTCGTCAAAGAGAGATCAGGGTCAAGAGTAACGCCGAGGTCCTTCACAGTTTTATTTGAGACGACTTTACAACCATCAAGATGAATTGTCAGATTTAACAGAAGATCTCTTTGTTTCTTGGGACCTAGAACAAGCATCTCTGTTTTGTCCGAGTTTAAAAGTAAAAAGTTTTCAGCCATCCACTTCCTTATGTCTGAAACACAGGCTTCTAGCGAGGGCAATTTTGGGGCTTCACCATGTTTCATTGAAATGTACAGCTGTGTGTCATCCGCATAGCAGTGAAAGTTAACATTATGTTTTCGAATAACATCCCCAAGAGGTAAAATATATAGTGAAAACAATAGTGGTCCTAAAACGGAACCTTGAGGAACACCGAAATGTACAGTTGATTTGTCGGAGGACAGACCATTCACAGAGACAAACTGATATCTTTCCGACAGGTAGGATCTAAACCAGGCCAGAACTTGTCCGTGTAGACCAATTTGGGTTTCCAGTCTCTCCAAAAGAATGTGGTGATCGATGGTGTCAAAGGCAGCACTAAGGTCTAGTAGCACGAGGACAGATGCAGAGCCTCGGTCTGACGCCATTAAAAGGTCATTTACCACCTTCACAAGTGCAGTCTCAGTGCTATGATGGGGTCTAAAACCAGACTGAAGCATTTCGTATACATTGTTTGTCTTCAGAAAGGCAGTGAGTTGCTGCGCAACAGCTTTTTCTAAAATTTTTGAGAGGAATGGAAGATTCGATATAGGCCGATAGTTTTTTATATTTTCCGGGTCAAGGTTTGGCTTTTTCAAAGAGGCTTTATCACTGCCACTTTTAGTGAGTTTGGTACATCCGGTGGATAGAGAGCTGTTTATTATGTTCAACATAGGAGGGCCAAGCACAGGAAGCAGCTCCTTCAGCAGTTTAGTAGGAATAGGATCCAGTATGCAGCTTGAAGGTTTAGAGGCCATGATTATTTTCATCATTGTGTCAAGAGATATAGTACTAAAACACTTAAGTGTCTCTCCCGATCCCAGGCCCTCGCAGATCTAGGCAGATCCAGGACAGCTAAGCCTTGGAGGAATACGCAGATTCAAAGAGGGAGTCCGTAATTTGCTTTCTAATGGTCATGATCTTTTCCTCAAAGAAGTTCATGAATTTATCACTGCTGAAGTGAAAGCCATCCTCTCTTGGGGAATGCTGCTTTTTAGTTAGCTTTGCAACAGTATCAAAAGAAATTTTGGATTGTTCTTATTTTCCTCGATTAAGTTGGAAAAGTAGGATGATCGAGCAGCAGTGAGGGCTCTTCGGTACTGCACGGTACTGTCTTTTCCAAGCTAGTCGGAAGACTTCCAGTTTGGTGTGGCGCCATTTCCGTTCCAATTTCCTGGAAGCTTGCTTCAAAGCTCGGGTATTTTCTGTATACCAGGGAGCTAGTTTCTTATGACAAATGTTTTTCGTTTTTAGGGGTGCAACTGCATCTAGGGTATTGCGCAAGGTTAAATTGAGTTCCTCAGTTAAGTGGTTAACTGATTTTTGTCCTCTGACGTCCTTGGGTAGGCAGAAGGAGTCTGGAAGGGCATCAATGAATTTTTGTGTTGTTTGAGAATTTATAGCCACGACTTTTGATGCTCCTTGGTTGGGGTCTGAGCAGATTATTTGTTGCGATTGCAAATGTAATAAAATGGTGGTCCGATAGTCCAGGATTTTGTGGAAAAACATTAAGATCTACAACATTTATTCCATGGGACAAAACTAGGTCCAGAGTATGACTGTGGCAGTGAGTAGGTCCAGAGACATGTTGGACAAAACCCACTGAGTCGATAATGGCTCCGAAAGACTTTTGGAGTGGGTCTGTGGACTTCTCCATGTGAATATTAAAATCACAAAAAATTAGAATATGATCTGCTATGACTACAAGGTCTGATAGGAATTCAGGAAACTCAGAGAGGAACGCTGTATATGGCCCAGGAGGCCTGTAAACAGTAGCTATAAAAAGTGATTGAGTAGGCTGCATAGATTTCATGACTAGAAGCTCAAAAGATGAAAACGCCATTTTTTTTTGTAAATTGAAATTTGCTATCGTAAATGTTAGCAACACCTCCGCCTTTGCGGGATGCACGGGAATATGGTCACTAGTGTAACCAGGAGGTGAGGCCTCATTTAACACAGCAAATTCATCAGGCTTAAGCCATGTTTCAGTCAGGCCAATCACATCAAGATTATGATCAGTGATTAGTTCATTGACTATGACTGCCTTTGAAGTGAGGGATCTAACATTAAGTAACCCTATTTTGAGATGTGAGGTATCACGATCTCTTTCAATAATGGCAGGAATGGAGGAGGTCTTTATCCTAATAAGATTGCTAGGGTGAACACCGCCATGTTTAGTTTTGCCCAACCTAGGTCGAGGCACAGACACAGTCTCAATGGGTATGGCTGAGCTGACTACACTGACTGTGCTATTGGCAGACTCCACTAAGCTGGCAGGTTGGCTAACAGCCTGCTGCCTGGCCTGCACCCTATTTCACTGTGGGGCTAGAGGAGTTAGAGCCCTATCTATGTTGGTAGATAAGAGGAGAGCACCCCTCCAGCTAGGATGGAGTCCGTCACTCCTCAGCAGGTCAGGCTTGGTCCTGTTTGTGGGTGAGTCCCAGAAAGAGGGCCAATTATCCACAAATGTTATATTTTGGGAGGGGCAGAAAACAGTTTTCAACCAGCGATTAAGTGCTGAGACTCTGCTGTAGAGCTCGTCACTTCCCCTAACTGGGAGGGGGCCAGAGACAATTACTCGATGCCGACACATCTTTCTAGCTGATTTACACGCTGAAGCTATGTTGCACTTGGTGACCTCTGACTGTTTCATCCTAACATCATTGGTGCCGACGTGGATAACAATATCTCTATACTCTCTACACTCGCCAGTTTTAGCTTTAGCCAGCACCATCTTTAGATTAGCCTTAACGTCGGTAGCCCTGCCCCCTGGTAAACAGTGTATGATCGCTGGGTGATTCGTTTTAAGTCTAATACTGCGGGTAATGGAGTCGCCAATGACTAGGGTTTTCAATTTGTCAGAGCTAATGGTGGGAGCCTTCAGCGTCTCAGACCCCGTAACGGGAGGAGTAGAGACTAGAGAAGACTCAGACTCAGACTCCGACTCGCTACATAATGGGGAAAACCGGTTGAAGGTTTCTGTTGGCTGAATGAGCGACACCGGTTGAGCATTCCAACAGTATTTCCCTCCAGAAGCCATGAGAAAGTTGTCCGGCTGCGGGGACTGTGCGGGGGGATTTATACTAACGTTACTGTCTGTACTTACTGGTGGCACAGACGCTGTTTCTTCCTTTCCTACACTGAGATTACCCTTGCCTAACGATTGCGTCTGAAGCTGGGCTTGTAGCACAGCTATTCTGCGCAGTAAGGCGATCGTTCTCCTGTATATTATGAGTACAGCGACTGCAATTAAAAGACATCATGTTAATGTTACTACTTAGCTTCGGCTGTTGAAGATGTTGATGAACCATGTCCAGATAAAGCGTCCGGAGTGAAAAAAGTTGAATAAGGGAAAAAAGTTGCGATGGAAAAAAGGAAAATAACGTAAAGTTGGCAGCTAAAACGCACAGGAAAATGACTCTTCTGTCTCGGGATAAACGTCCGGGGTGAAAAAGTTTAACGAAAAAAAGATGAGTGAGGACAAAACTAAAAAGTTGGTAAATTTGTTGAACACAGAGATTGATTAAACGTTTATTAAAAGTAAAACGTGAATAGTTTGGCAGGTAGCCAAGTAGCAACAAACAGCACAGCAGCACGGAGACAATGCGGAAGCCATCTCTGCAGCACTCCACCAATCAAGCCTTTATGGCCACTCCACCAATCAAGCCTTATGGAAGCCACTCCTCAGTAAAAGTCACATGACAGCCTGCTTGGAGTTTGCCAAAAGGCACCTGAAGACTCTCAGACCATGAGAAACAAGATTATCTGGTCAAATGAAACCAAGATTGAACTCTTTGGCCTGAATGACAAGCGTCACGTCTGGAGGAAACCTGGCACCATCCCTACGGTAAAGCATGGTGGTGGCAGATTCATGCTGTGGGGATGATTTTCAGCGGCAGGGACTGTGATACTAGTCAGGATCGAGGCAAAGATGAACGGAGCAAAGTACAGAGAGATCCTTGATGAAAACCTGCTCCAGAGCGCTCAGGACCTCAGACTGTGGAGAAGGTTCACCGTACAACAGGACAACGACCCTAATCACACAGCCAAGAAAACGCAGGAGTGGCTTTGGGACAAGTCTCTAAATGTCCTTGAGTGGCCCAGCCAGAGTCCGGACTTGAACCTAATCGAACATCTCCTCTGGAGAGACCTGAAAATAGCTGTGCAGCGACGCTCCCCATCCAACCTCACAGAGCTTGAGAGGATCTGCAGAGAAGAATGGGAGAAACTCCCCAAATACAGGTGTGCCAAGCTTGTAGCGTCATACCCAAGAAGACTCAAGGCTGTAATCGCTGCCAAAGGTGCTTCAACAAAGTCCTGAGTAAAGGGTCTGAGTACTTATGTCAATGTAATATTTCAGTTTTGTATTTTTAATAAATTAGCCAACATTTCTAAAAACCTGTTTTTGCTTTGTCATAATGGGGTATTGTGTGTAGATTGATGAGGGGGAAAAAAACAATTCAATCAATTTTAGAATCAGGCTGTAACCTAACAAAATGTGGAAAACGTCAATGGGTCTGAATACTTTCCGAAGGCACTGTATATATCACTAGGTCAGGATATTTAAGCCTCCATATATCCACTTGTTCCAATATATCCATGATATGCGTGATTTCCTTAAGTGCATGAGGGTGATAGTTTGTAAAGTGATTTCCTTTACGATTTAAAACCGTATAATAATTTCCCACCATAATAATAGAGTGTTGTATTGCTTGTAGGCTTGATAAATTATTATATATATTTTCAAAGAAGCGTGGATCCTCATTATTTGGATCGTATAGATTAATGAGGCAAATCTGTTTATGGTCCAATAACATATTTAAAAGAATCCATCTACCTTGCGGATCAGTTTGGAGAATTTTCACATTCGGACAAAAATTATGGTTAATTAATATCGTCACCCCTTTTGAGTTTCTTTACCATGGAAGAAGTATATTTCACTTCCCCAGTCCTTTTTTCCACACAACTTCATCTAAAATTGGTGAATGAGTTTCCTGTAAACAATAGATATTATATTCCTTCTCTTTTAACCAGGTAAATTATCTGCTAAGCCATTACAATTATAACTGGCTATACTTATTTATCATAAGTTTGTAAACTTACCATTAAAAAGTACCATGATGATTTAGTGTCCATATAGCTGTATAATGAGTAAACCTCCAATTGTTCTCCACTACTCCACCTGCTAAAACCTCCCCCCGATCCCAAGTTGGGTTGTCGTCCCAGTGACTGGCAGACCACCCCTGTCCACCTGGATCCTAGGGCCTTTGGGAGATCGGGACCCATCCTTTAGAAAGAGCACACAGTGCCACCTACAGAACAGAAGCAGATTAACTGCCAAAAGCATTTCCAACACCTTCACATCCATTCTATTGTATACAGTTATTTAAAAAATCTATATATATTTTTAAAAAATCTTGCACAGCAAACTGAAGCATATCAACATATCAACTTTCCCATGCTAAAGTTGATGAAATGCTGTGCCATTATGCAGAATTTTAATTGTACAGCCTTTTAATTTGCAGGGATGGGCACTCTCGAATGTCTTAATTATAGGATACCCGACTTTCTCTGTTTCCTATTTCTATCATGTTAAATATGAACCACTATCAGTATGGACCGTCAGTAGGCCTAATAACAACACATATTCAACTGCCAATGTACTGTTAGTTCCCTTCAGTTGGTATAGCCTACATTATCATTCCATTTCATTACATTGTTTTGATTACCTTCATTTGCTTCCTCTGTAAACTCCGTCACGGCCGTGTGGCTGTTGCTGAGGATCATTAGTAACAGTTGATAATATATAAAAAAGACATGTAGGCTAATTAAATCATTATGAAGCAAAGAACAGACCAAGCTGTAACAGTTTGAAGCCGGCTCATGGCTGTGTCATTCCATTTACATATTTTAGCAGACGCTCTTATCCAGAGCGACTTACAGGAGCAATTGGGGTTAAGTGCCTTGCTCAAGGGCACATCGACAGATTTTTCACCTAGTCAGCTCGGGGATTAGAACCAGCGACCTTTCGGTGACTGGCACAACGCTCTTAACCACTAAGCTACCTGCCGTCATCACACAGTTCCATGGTTAGTGCAGGCAATAGAGGAGGGTATAGCCTGCTATTGTACACTAATCTTCCAACATTACCATGGGTTAAATAACTGAATGTGGCCATTTTCAGAATGAATCAAACCACCCGTTTTCTTTATTTTGTGCGTAAAGGCTCTCCAAACCTGTTTTTTTTTAAAAATAATTCATAAATACTTTCCTAACCCTAAATAATCTACAAGATCAGAGTATTTTTAAATCTATCAATTGGTGCTGAAACGGAGACGAATATGCATATATTTAGATGGCTTTCTTTCATTGATCCCTAATATTCTGAACCCGTTCTCTCAATATATTCTAGTGAGACTGTCGACAAAATTCAAACTAAAAGGTTCACCGTATTTAAAGGGATGGCTTAAGATAAATGTACTGAAAACCCTATTGAATGAAAACTCCAGAGACAAAATCTGTTGGCCGGCAAGTGGGAGGGTTTTCAGCGGTTTAATAAAATGTATTCAGCGCGGGCAAGGGAACCACGCCTGTAAAGCCTGTTACACACCTTCATAAGGTAAGTCTGAATACCAACTACTGAGAAGTGTGTAGGAAAGGCTAGAATAAGAAAGGCCTAATTTCCTAAACCGGAATCGGGACCATGCAAAGTATGGTGTGATGTAAATAAAGGGTCATTGGTTGCAATGTTAGTACCGGTAGGAAATGCTGTCATTTGAAACATACGTTTGAAAAGCATCATAGTATATTTTCACCAAAATGCTTCAGGTTTCTTCTAAATTTAAACATTTTTCTAAACGTATAAATACTTGTCACGTCCACTCCCGCTCCCCTGGTCCGGCGCTCGAAGTCACCGGTCTACATTTTACATTTTCGTCATTTAGCAGACGCTCTTATCCAGAGCGACTTACAGTTAGTGAATACATATATATATATATATTTTTATACTGGCCCCCCGTGGGAATCGAACCCACAACACTGGCGTTGCAAACGCCATGCTCTATCAACTGAGCTACATCCCTGCCGGCCATTCCCTCCCCTACCCTGGACGACGCTGGGCCAATTGTGCGCCGCCCGGCAACCCATCTTTACACACACCTGGCAACCATCATTACGCACACCTGGCAACCATCATTACGCACACCTGCGTCTCATCATCAGTCACACCTGGACTTCATTACTCTTTTGTTATCAGTCATCACGTAGTATTGTTTATGTTTCTATGTCAGACGCTGCTCTTGTTTTGTATCACTCCATGTTCATTATTATTAAACTCACTAACTGCACCTGCTTCCTGACTCCCTGCGTCTATGTTACAGAATACTACCTCAACAAATGGAAGCAGCAGTTAACCGAGGCATCTCGCAGATGGTCGGCGAACAGGGACACCTACTTCGTCAACACCATGACCAGCTGGTTCATTTGGGGATGGCTATGGATGAGGTCCTCCGCGTTCTTCAACGAGTCGATATTACTCAAGGGGCATCATCTCCAAACAGCGGAGGGTTCTCTACCACAAGTCGACCCAGCATGCCAGTACCCCAGCCCATCCACCAGTCTCCCCTGGTCAGCGATGCCCGATTGTCCCTCCCGGACAAATATGCCGGATCTCCATTGAAATGCCGTGGCTTCCTACTCCAGTGCTCCCTCTATTTCCTTATTGCGGACAGGAGGAGCACCAGCTTCAACGGTGTCCGGTACGTTCTAACCAGGGGTCCACGGGAGCAGAGGGATCATCCGTCTCCTGGGTTAGGCGTGAGTATTCCATCATCATCACTTTCCGCCAAACCTTTCTTAGTGACGATTTCACTGGCTGGCTGTCCTTCATGTTTTGTTTCTACAGTTCTAGTGGACTCCGGTGCCGCAGGGTATTTTATTGACCAGGCCCTTGCCTCCTCCCTTAACATCACCTAATACCTGCTCTACTCCCCTTGTCCGGTTCAAGCAGTTGGCTCCGGGACAATCACACACATCAAGAATACATACATCAAGAAATCCTTCTCTTTCTCATCACCAGTGCACCCGTACACATGATCATCCTCGGCCTCCCATGGCTCCAATGTCATAACGCCACCATCTCATTACCGAGGATGAAAATCACCGACTGGGCACCTGAATGCCGGAAGACCTGCTTACGCTTTCCCTGTGAATCCATGTCGGTTGAGAGTCCTGTGGTTGCCCTTATACCAAGATCTTCGGGAGGTTTTTTTCCAAGACCCGCGCCACCTGTCTCCCTCCTCATCGCCCCTGGGACTGAGCCATCGACCTGCTTGCAGGCTCTGCGCCTCCGCGCGGCCGCATCTACCCTCTGTTGGTGGCCGAAACCAAGGCTATGGAGGGGTACATCCAGGAGGCTCTCCAGCAGGGTTTCATTTGCACGTCCACCTCCCCTGCATCGCCAGGCTTCTTCTCCGTGGCAAAGAAGGACGGAGGATTGCACCCGTGCATCGATTATTAAATCTGAATTCCTTCACCACAAAGTACCGCTACCCACTCCCGTTGGTGCCGGCTGCGATTGAACAAACTCCGCGGGGCCCGGTGTTTCACCAAGTTGGACCTGCGGAGTGCCTACAATTTGATCCGCATCTGGGAGGAGGATGAATTGGAAGATGGCCTTCAGCACGATGTCTGGTCACTACGAGTACTTGGTGATGCCTTTTGGATTAGCCAATGTTTCGACAGTGTTCCAGGCATTCGTCAACGAGGTGTTCCGGGACATGCTCGGACGCCAGGTGGTCGTGTATATCGATGACATCCTGGTCTACTCGGCTACCTTGGAGGAGCACATCGCTCACGTACGAGTAGTCCTGGAACGCCTCCTGGCCAACCACCTGTATGTCAAGACGAAGAAGTGCCCATTCCATCAGGAGGCGGTCTCCTTTTGGGGTTACCAGATCGGCCCGCAAGGAGTCATGATGGATGAGAAGAAGGTGGATGCTGTCAGGTCATGACCAGTCCCAACCACCATAAAGGGGTTACAATGTTTTTTTGTGATTTGCCAACTTCTACCGCCGATCCATTAAGAACTTTCTCTCGATCGCCTCTCCTCTCACTTCTCTCCTCAAGGGTGTTCCCCGGAAGTTGGGATGTAATTCTGCAGCTGACGAAGCCTTCCGCCTACTGAAGGGTTGTTTCACCTCCACACTGTTGCTTAAACATCCAGATCCTACGCTGCCCTTCGTGGTGGAGGTGGACGCTTCAGAAGAGGTGTGGGGGCTGTCCTGTCACAACGTCAAGGTAATCCACAGAAATTGAATCCATGTGCATATTACTATGATGTTGGCGATCGGGAGCTCCTGGTGGTGAAGTTGGCATTAGAGGAGTGGAAACGCTGGCTGAAGGGCGCCCAGTGGACAGATTCTCTAAATCATGCCGTTTCATCCCTCTCTCTGGTCTCCCTACCGCCTGCCCTTTAAGAAGCTGAGTCCCCGGTTTGTGGGGCCGTTCAAGGTCCTCTGGAGGGTCAACGAGGTAACTTACAGATTACAACTCCCCACTAACTACCGGATCTCACCATCTTTACATGTTTCCCTCTCCAGGCCGGTGGTTCCTGGTCCCCTGGCTGATGCCGTTCCCCATGACACCCCTCCCCCACGACATCGAGGGGAGCCCAGCCTATGCCGTCAGATCACTCCTGGACTCCTGACGTCGTGGGGGTCGGCTCCAGTACTGGGACTGGGAGGTGTACGGTCCAGAGGAGCGGTGTTGGGTTTCGGTGGACGACATTCTAGATCCCAACATCATCCGAGATTTCCACCTTCGTCGTCCGGACCGGCCCGCTCCTCGCTTTCGGGGCCGTCCTCCTGGTCGGTGTCGTCCTGCTACTGGAGCCGCACGTCGGGGGAGGGGGTACTGTCACGTCGAGCGCCGGAGAGGGAGTGGACATCACCTGTCTACTAACCACCGGTCCTGGCAACCCATCTTTACGCACACCTGGCAACCATTATTACGCACACCTGGCAACCATTATTACGCACACCTGGCAACCATTATTACGCACACCTGGCAACCCTTTTATATAGCACTCTTTTGGTATCAGTCATCACGTAGTATTGTTTATGTTTCTATGTCAGACACTTCTCTTGTTTTTATCGCTCCATGTTCGTTATTATTAAACTCACTAACTGCACCTGCTTCCTGACTCCCTGCGTCTACGTTACAATACTTGAAACATGTGAACACTTTCAACATGTGAAATAATTCATATAGATATGATCAGTAACACCTTTATATCAAGGTTTAGTAGAGTTGTAGGCTCTTAATAAAACATTTAAAAAAAAGTAGAATAAACAGTATAGTTTGAATTGAAACCACAGAACTTTCAAGCTTCAAGCTTCGACGTACACAGATTTCAAATCATACACTTTCAATAAATGATCACTAATAATCAAAATGGCGATCATAAATAATGGCTCCTTACTGATATATCACTAGATCTTACTATAAAGTGACACCATATAATATGATCTGTTATCCATCAAAGCATATCATTCTGCAACGCCAAAAAGGAATGAATTCTTTGTCTGTTACTCTCCCTAATGTGTAGATGTTTATATTTCATGTTTTGGGCCCGCATTAACATCTGCCATCTGCAAGCAATTACTTAGTGTCTAATTTGGCTCTGTCACAATCATGTATTTCCCCTCTGCGTGCACACACACACACACACACACACACACAGACACACACACACACGTCTGTACCCACAGTCCCCACCTACCTCCATCTCCAGCCTGCTAGCAATGTCATCAGTGTCACGAGAAATGCCATCAAGGCCTCTAATTTCAATCAGTCTCTCCGATAGGCTCTGATGACACTGGATCAGCGTTCCAAATGGCACACTATTCCCTATATACAGATGTAGGATCCTAATTTGAGCCAGTTTGCTACAGCAGGAAAGTAATCCTGCAGCAACAGGAAATGTGAATTATTATGTGTATTATAATTAATTGATTTTTTTTTGTTGTTAGGGCATATCAAGTCTGACATTTTAAAGTGGAAATTACAAACTTTAGAAGCCATTTTAAACCTTGAGTACAATACAAGTTTGAATTTCCTGCTGTACAGGAAAATTCCCAGCAACAAATGAGTGATCAAATTAAGATCCTACATCTGTAGTGCACTACACTTGACCAGGGCACATAGGGCTCTGGTCAGAAGTAGTGCACTATGTAGGAGATAGACTGTCATTTGGGACACAGTAATCTCTGCCACAGTCAATGAAGAGATACTGTAGATATTCATCAGTCAAATAGTCTCTCTCTCCTCCCTCTCTCAAATCATTTGACAGTATTTGATTAAAGAAAACAAACTACATTTTTAGTTCTCAATAGAGAAGGATTGGACCTAACAGACGTATCGAGGCACTTACTCATGCTGTCGTCATTTACAGTGTGTGTTTAGAAGTCCCAACTGAGACACGGAGAAACTTACAGACTGGGACGGACGGACTGGAATTGACGGATGGACAGACAGACATACAGAGCCAGGCAGGAAGGCAGATAGACAGGTAGAAAGGCCTACAGACAGACAGACAGACAGACAGACCGCACATGCACGCAAACACACTCTCCACTCTCAGCGGTGTATAAGGAAAGCCTTCACATGGCATTAGGCTCAGTCCTACCAGGAGGGTTACGTGACCCAGTGTGTCAGAGAGCATAGACCCTGCCCGCTAGGAGCAGCTACTTATCAAGACAGTCTCCCTCCGGCCAGCCCGTGATCCAGACCAGCAGAACTAGAAAGTCATGCTTGTACTATGCATGATTAGTTGTTGTTTCATGATTAGTTGTTGTTTGCATTCGTGGGCATGTGGTGCAGAGTCTGTGTGTGTGTGTGTGTGTGTGTGTGTCTGTCTGTGTGCATGTGTGTTTGCGTGCATACCTGTGTGTGTGTGTGTGTGTTTATAATATGTAGTGTGTGTATGTGTGCACGTGTGTGTTTGCTTTAGATTTTTTGCAGTCACAGGAGACCCGCTAGACCTAATGTCTGTTTCCTGGCCTGCTGGGCTGTACTGGGTTCAGTTTCCCTCTGTAGTCATTGTCACACGCTCACACCCAACCAATCAGTCATGTTAATGGCAGCTAGCTCCGGCGAGCATTCCTATTGTAATCTGATAACCTTTTATAGGTAATTTTACTGCTTGTTCTTGTTGGCGATCGTCTTAATTGCATGTAAGTTAAAACAGTCCTGTGGGCTCAACAACTGCTCGTCATTTTTCTATGTATTCTACTAGATGCTTTAGTATTTGTTATGTAATGCTACATTAAAATTGATAAGGGAACAAGTGGTGTGACGTGTCATTAAAGACCACAGTTGTGTGCTTGGTGCCTTTCGGAAAGTCCTAATGAAAGATTAATCTGTCTACATATTTCATTTCGCAGACGATATGGAATTTGTCTTGGTCGTGCCCTCTCTGTGCTCTGTTCAGGAAGACTTCCATTCGGTAGTGGAGGGAGAGAAAGAGAAAAAACATTAGAAAGAGAGAGAGGAGAGAGACAGATAGAGAAAGAGAGGGAGGGAGAGAGAGAGAGAGAGAGAGAGAGAGAGAGAGAGAGAGAGAGAGAGAGAGAGAGAGAGAGAGAGAGAGAGAGAGAGAGAGAGAGAAAGAGAGGGAGGGAGGAGAGAGAGAGAGAGAGAGAGAGAGAGAGAGAGAGAGAGAGAGAGAGAGAGAGAGAGAGAGAGAGAAATAGAAAGAGAGGGAGAGAGAGAGAGAGAGAGAGAGAGAGAGAGAGAGAAGACAGAGAGATAGAGAAGAGAGAGAGAGAGAGAGAGAAATAGAAAGAGAGGGAGGGAGGGAGGGAGAGAGAGAGAGAGAGAGAGAGAGAGAGAGAGAGAGAGAGAGAGAGAGAGAGAGAGAGAGAAATAGAAAGAGAGGGAGGGAGAGAGAGAGAGAGAGAGAGAGAGAGAGAGAGAGAGAGAGAGAGAGAGAGAGAGAGAGAGAGAGAGAGAGAGAGAGAGAGAGAGAGAGAAAGAGAGAGACAGATAGAGAAAGAGAGAGAGAGAGAGAAATAGAAAGAGAGGGAGGGAGGGAGGGAGAGAGAGAGAGAGAGAGAGAGAGAGAGAGAGAGAGAGAGAGAGAGAGAGAGAGAGAGAGAGAGAGAGAGAGAGAGAGAGAGAGAGAGAGAGAGAGAGAGAGAGAGAGGGAGAGACAGATAGAGAGAGAGAGAGAGAGAGAGAGAGAGAGAGAGAGGAGAGAGAGAGAGAAATAGAAAGAGGGGGAGAGAGAGAGAGAGAGAGAGAGAGAGAGAGAGAGAGAGAGGAGAGAGACAGAGAGAGAGAGAGACAGAGAGAGAGAGAGAGAGAGAGAGAGAGAGAGAGAGAGAGAGAGAGAGAGAGAGAGAGAGAGAGAGAGAGAGAGAGAGAGAGAGGAGAGAGAGAGAGAGAGAGAGAGAGAGGAGAGAGAGAGAGAGAGAGAGGAGAGACAGAGAGAGAGAGAGAGAGAGAGAGAGAGAGAGAGAGAGGAGAGAGAGAGAGAGGAGAGAGAGAGAGAGAGAGAGAGAGAGAGAGAGAGAGAGAGAGAGAGGAAGGAGGAGAGAGAGAGAGAGAGAGAGAGAGAGAGAGAGAGAGAGAGATAGGAAGGGAGAGAGAGAGAGAGAGAGAGAGAGAGGAGAGACAGATAGAGAGAGAGAGCGAGAGAGAGAGAGAAAGAGAGAGAGAGAGAGAGAGGAGAGAGAGAGAGAAATAGAAAGAGAGGGAGGGAGAGAGAGAGAAAGATAGGGAGGGAGAGAGAGAAAGATTAGAAGTAGAGAGGTAAAAGGGAAGTCAATGTGTCTGTTGCCCCTGGGGGACGGGGCCGGAGCCCCCCTAGCCTCATTTTTGTCCGGGAGGTCACAGGCAATCAGACGAGTGGAAATGGAGCCAACAGCTCAGCATGGCCTTGCCCGCCGCCTAATCAGGCACACAGACGACTGCAATCCCATGGAGCGAGACCTTCCACCGATTTCAAACACATTTTCCCATTGACGGTCTCGGGGAATGGCATCGCACAAAAGCACCTCTCTGGGCGAGCAGGGACCATTATGGTCAATGGGCGTTCTGGTTTTATGTCCCGGACAGTCGGTTAAGAGCCATTCAGCTCCATTGATTTGTTATAGGGGCCTGAGAGAGGGAGAATTGGCAGAGGGTTCAAGGAGGTAATGGGGGAGAGACAGCGATGGCGGAGGAGGGACGCGTGTCGACCTGCCTTGAGTTTAAACACCTTTTACAATAGAAAATTCATAATAGAAAAGCTTGGTGTTGTTTAGTTTTTGCTGGAATAAAATGTTACGTTGTAAAGAGCGACATGTGACACGTGAGCCGAGGGGACCATTTTTGTTTTCGTTTTCAGCCAGACGTGTCCAAGCAGAAGCGTGTTGATTGATTGGTTTACGTCTCTTCTTTTTTTTAGCTTGTCAAAGCTGGTGAGTTGCCTGAGTGAGCGTGAGAATGTTTCGAGTGTCCACTACACTAGACTTCTCTTTCTTTACTCTCTTTGGGAGGTTTCTCGCGCTGGCCGCCACGGTGAAGTCATCAAATTATACTGCGTGTGAGGGCCTTCATCCTTTCAACAAAAGCTGAAGACAGTAAGAAGAGGTGTGTGGAGAACAAGGCTCATCTCAAAGCCTATCTCGCCAGCTTCATCTTCCAAAGCCTGAAGGGAAGTGACAAGTCTTTGAAGCGCTCTTTCTTTGACCATTCCATTCTCCCCTCTCTATCTCTTTGTCTTTCTGTTTCTCTCTCTTCCCCCACCTCCCTCCTGTTCTCTGTCTCTCTCTAGAGAAATCAGCCAAGCCCTGGCCCTCTCAGAGCCTCTCATCTTGGATATGTCACTTCTCAATTTGCCGCGGCCCCACTATTCGCTGCTGGCGTTTGTATTGATTTTCCTGTCTACGGTCAGAGTGGAGCTCTCAAAACTCTTGAATAAAAGGCAAGAAAGCAGGGGCTGGGTTTCACATGAACGCTGGCCCTCTCTGAAATGGGGATTGAAGTATGTTATCTGCTCTTGTTGGATGCTTGACATCACACTGCTATTAACAACAAACACCAACCACAACGAGTTAATGTGAACAGAATATGCTTAGAGCTAATTGCAGAACATCATATATATTATAGAGATTCCAAATATCCTGAAAATAGGAAGGTTATCACAACTTCCTGTTTTATGCAAAGGAAAGGCTTTATGACAGCCTTATTACCACAGGAAAGGCTTTATGACAGAGGTATTACCGCTGGAAAGGCTTTATGACAGAGGTATAACCGCTGGAAAGGCTTTATGACAGAGGTATAACCACAGGAAATGCTTTATGACAGAGGTATTACCACAGGAAAGGCTTTATGACGGAGGTATTACCACAGGAAATGCTTTATGACAGAGGTATTACCACAGGAAAGGCTTTATGACAGAGGTATTACCGCAGGAAAGGCTTTATGACAGAGGTATTACCACAGGAAAGGCTTTATGACAGAGGTATTACCACAGGAAATGCTTTATGACAGAGGTATTACCACAGGAAAGAGGTATTCTCTGTGTCGTTATCTTCAAGACATTTATTTAAGATGGGATAAAGAAATCGAGTGGGATGGAAAGATGTAGAGAGAAAAGAGGCAAGAAAGTAAGGAACTGAGAAGAATTGAAAATGGACGACAGAACTTTCCGGCATCTGGCTGTTTCCGGGCCAAGGAATTCACGGAGTAAAATAATGTTGATCACCTTAGGGCATCTCCAGACTATTTTCCTGAAGCCCCTCCCCCGCGCTATTACAAACTTCACATCTCCGTAAAAAAAGATTCAAACTTTCGCATTTGGCAAAACATGGCATTGGTCTCGGCAAAGTGTATCCCTGCCGCAGCGTCAAAACGATATGGGATCAAAGGAGATAGTGCCGCAAACTGGCAAAGTGCCATCCTTGCTCATGTCTGTCTGGGCCCGGCAGTAAACAGTTCGCCGAAGATCTTTCACATCGAGTAAATACTCCAGTGAGTCATCTCCCCGAGCGGAAGGAGTGAAGGAGAAAAGGGTGGATTGGAGTGCTGACCTGTCACAAATCCCGGATCCCCTGAGGTCGCGTCGATGCAGGAGCAGCACAGTCCTTCGTCCCCATAGGGTCCCCAGAAACGACTGGGTGTTCTCTCCCAGGGGAGAACAGATGAGACTCCCCTCTCTCTCTCTCTCTCTCTTTCGCTCTCCGCCAGTGATCCAACACACAGCGTGGATGTGGGAAGTGGTCTAACTCGTGTCCTTGGGGGGGGCCCAAGTGCAGGCACTCTGAAGTGAAGAAGCCTGACACGTTAACAAGGAGTGCAGAGAAGGGAGTGTGTGTGTGTGTGTGTAGGTGTGTATGTGTGTGTGTATGTGTGTGTGTGTATGTGTGTGTGTATGTGTGTGTAGGTGTGTGTATGTGTGTGTGTGTGTGTGTGTGTGTGTGTGTTTGTGTGTGTGTGTGTGTGTGTAGGTGTGTATGTGTATGTGTGTGTGTAGGTGTGTACAGTGAGGGAAAAAAGTATTTGATCCCCTACTGATTTTGTACGTTTGCCCACTGACAAAGACATGATCAGTCTATAATTTTAATGGTAGGTTTATTTGAACAGTGAGAGACAGAATAACAAAAAAAAAATCCTGAAAAACGCATGTCAAAAATGTTATAAATTGATTTGCATTTTAATGAGGGAAATAAGTATTTGACACCTCTGCAAAACATGACTTAGTACTTGGTTGCAAAACCCTTGTTGGCAATCACAGAGGTCAGACGTTTCTTGTAGTTGGCCACCAGGTTTGCACACATCTCAGAAGGGATTTTGTCCCACTCCTCTTTGCAGATCTTCTCCAAGTCATTAAGGTTTCGAGGCTGACGTTTGGCAACTCGAACCTTCAGCTCCCTCCACAGATTTTCTATGGGATTAAGGTCTGGAGACTGGCTAGGCCACTCCAGGACCTTAATGTGCTTCTTCTTGAGCCACTCCTTTGTTGCCTTGGCCGTGTGTTTTGGGTCATTGTCATGCTGGAATACCCATCCACGACCCATTTTCAATGCACTGGCTGAGGGAAGGAGGTTCTCACCCAAGATTTGACGGTACATGGCCCCGTCCATCGTCCCTTTGATGCGGTGAAGTTGTCCTGTCCCCTTAGCAGAAAAACACCCCTAAAGCATAATGTTTCCACCTCCATGTTTGACGGTGGGGATGGTGTTCTTGGGGTCATAGGCAGCATTCCTCCTCCTCCAAACACGGCGAGTTGAGTTGATGCCAAAGAGCTCGATTTTGGTCTCATCTGACCACAACACTTTCACCCAGTTCTCCTCTGAATCATTCAGATGTTCATTGGCAAACTTCAGACGGGCCTGTATATGTGCTTTCTTGAGCAGGGGGACCTTGCGGGCGCTGCAGGATTTCAGTCCTTCACGGCGTAGTGCGTTACCAATTGTTTTCTTGGTGACTATGATCCCAGCTGCCTTGAGATCATTGACAAGATCCTCCCGTGTAGTTCTGGGCTGATTCCTCACCGTTCTCATGATCATTGCAACTCCACGAGGTGAGATCTTGCATGGAGCCCCAGGCCGAGGGAGATTGACAGGCCTTTTGTGTTTCTTCCATTTGCGAATAATCGCACCAACTGTTGTCACCTTCTCACCAAGCTGCTTGGCGATGGTCTTGTAGCTCATTCCAGCCTTGTGTAGGTCTACAATCTTGTCCCTGACATCCTTGGAGAGCTCTTTGGTGTTGGCCATGGTGGAGAGTTTGGAATCTGATTGATTGATTGCTTCTGTGGACAGGTGTCTTTTATACAGGTAACAAACTGAGATTAGGAGCACTCCCTTTAAGAGTGTGCTCCTAATCTCAGCTCGTTACCTGTATAAAAGACACCTGGGAGCCAGAAATCTTTCTGATTGAGAGGGGGTCAAATACTTATTTCCCTCATTAAAATGCAAATCAATTTATAACATTTTTGACATGCGTTTTTCTGGATTATTTTGTTGTTATTCTGTCTCTCACAGTTCAAATAAACCTACCATTAAAATTATAGACTGATCATTTCTTTGTCAGTGGGCAAACTTACAAAATCAGCAGGGGATCAAATACTTTTTTCCCTCACTGTATGTGTATGTGTGTGTGTGTGTGTGTGTGTGTGTGTGTGTGTGTGTGTGTGTGTGTTCATCTTTTCCTAAGAAGTTTTTTCATAAAACCTGTTAATCGAACCTCACCCCAGATTGCCCAGACCTTGAGACTCAGTTGTTCTTGAAATATACCGTTTCTGCTTCCTTCCATGGCCCTTTCACTCAAGTCAGGGAGGATGGTTGACTTGACAGAGAAACGTAAATCACAACATTTGAATGAAGCAATCCTGGGAAAAGGTCCTCACCACACACACACACACACACACACACACACACACACACACACACACACACACACACACACACACACACACACACAAGCACACACACACGCGCGTGCACACACACACACACACACACACACGCACACACACACACACACACACAAGTACACACACACACACGCACACACACACACACACACACACACACACAAGCACACACACACACTGACTCGGCGCCACATGCCCACAAATGCACTATCATCAGGTTGGACAAATTGAGCATCATTAATAATTCCTGCAGTAAGGTGATAAATCTAAGATTGCTCTCGATGGACCTGGATATACCTCAATAAATCAGGCAGATTAGCGGGGAATATTTCAAAATCCTGTGTCACATGTGTCAGGCTAACTGATGGTTTTTGTCGATCCCTCAAAGTGATAGGCCGTGAATCTGGGATACGTTTTCAAAATGTCAGCAGTGCAATATGCAATCTCTCTAATGGCAGCAATAGGCTTTTAATTTTTTTATTTTATTTTTTTTCTCCCCGGGTGAGAGACAGAAAAGAGAAGCTGACGTGAAGGTTTCTGTGTCTCCCATATCAATAGGAGACTTGTTATTCACGTACAGTAAAATCCACTTATCCAAAGCTCACAAAGAAAGGGAAAATTGTGTATTGACACATTTGAAGGCCTAATCAGAGTTTGAATGCCCATCTCCTTTTCTGGTGCTGAATTTCAAAACATTAGATTATCGCTCTGTCACAGGTAAAAGGTGAATTTTTTTAAATTTCAAAGAAGTGATTTTCCCAATAACCATAAAAGAAGAGTTCAGCTGAACATGGCAGAAAATGTCCCGTAGAAACCTGATTTGATATTTGACGAGTGGTCCATGGTTGTGCTGAGCTTTTTGTGACGTATATCTGATTTCAGAGGTAGACTGGGAACAGGGTTGTGGACGGATGAATTCTACATAAAAAATTGTATTCGTTTTTTTCCTGTGAAGCACATTGCATTGCATTCCATGTCTGAAATGTGCTGTATAAATAAAGTTTGATTTGATTTGATAGAAAAATGAAAGAAATCAACTTTTAGGCCCTACAGGCAAACATATGTTGAATCAAAGTTATATCATGTCATTTTGTTCAGGTGACATTTAACATCAATCGATTTTTGGGTTGAATTCACAAATGGTCGATGTACAGAATTTGTGTCTCATCTTGACCAGATTTCCACCACAAATCAACAAGAGGATTTCAAAGATTGATTTATTTCAAGTTGAATTCATGTTTTTTTGACAACTCACTTAAATCCAACTCACTTAAATCCACCAAAATTAGATGTTGAACAGTTTTATCCTGGTAGAATCGTAACATGACTTTTACATTTGGGCTACTCACCCGAATCAGGGTCTTCTGACTACAACTGAATCAATGGCCAATGATCGCCTTTTTCCCTCCAAAACACAACCTTTGGTTACTCATGACATTATGACTCAGACTAATCAGACGGTTAATGACATTATGACTCAGACTAATCAGACGGTTAATGACATTATGACTCAGACTAATCAGACGGTTAATGACATTATGACTCAGACTAATCAGACGGTTAATGACATTATGACTCAGACTAATCAGACGGTTAATGACATTATGACTCAGACTAATCAGACGGTTAATGACATTATAACTCAGACTAATCAGACGGTTAATGACATTATGACTCAGACTAATCAGACGGTTAATGACATTATGACTCAGACTAATCAGACGGTTAATGACATTATAACTCAGACTAATCAGACGGTTAATGACATTATTACTCAGACTAATCAGACGGTTAATGACATTATGACTCAGACTAATCAGACGGTTAATGACATTATAACTCAGACTAATCAGACGGTTAATGACATTATGACTCAGACGGTTAATGACATTATGACTCAGACTAATCAGACGGTTAATGACATTATGACTCAGACTAATCAGACGGTTAATGACGTTATAACTCAGACTAATCAGACGGTTAATGACATTATGACTCAGAATAATCAGACGGTTAATGACATTAGGACTCAGACTAATCAGACGGTTAATGACATTATGACTCAGACTAATCAGACGGTTAATGACATTATGACTCAGACTAATCAGACGGTTAATGACATTATGACTCAGACTAATCAGACGGTTAATGACGTTATAACTCAGACTAATCAGACGGTTAATGACATTATGGAACAGACTAATCAGATGGTTAATGACATTAGGACTCAGACTAATCAGACGGTTAATGACATTATGACTCAGACTAATCAGACGGTTAATGACGTTATAACTCAGACTAATCAGACGGTTAATGACATTATGACTCAGACTAATCAGACGGTTAATGACATTATGACTCAGACTAATCAGACGGTTAATGACGTTATAACTCAGACTAATCAGACGGTTAATGACATTATAACTCAGACTAATCAGACGGTTAATGACATTATGACTCAGACTAATCAGACGGTTAATGACATTATGACTCAGACTAATCAGACGGTTAATGACATTATAACTCAGACTAATCAGTCGGTTAATGACATTATGACTCAGACGGTTAATGACATTATGACTCAGACTAATCAGACGGTTAATTACATTATGACTCAGACTAATCAGACAGTTAATGACATTATGACTCAGACGGTTAATGACATTATGACTCAGACTAATCAGACGGTTAATGACATTATGACTCAGACTAATCAGACGGTTAATTACATTATGACTCAGACGGTTAATGACATTATGACTCAGACTAATCAGACGGTTAATGACATTATAACTCAGACTAATCAGACGGTTAATGACATTATAACTCAGACTAATCAGACGGTTAATGACATTATGACTCAGACGGTTAATTACATTATGACTCAGACTAATCAGACGGTTAATGACATTATGACTCAGACTAATCAGACGGTTAATGACATTATGACTCAGACTAATCAGACGGTTAATGACATTATGACTCAGACTAATCAGACGGTTAATGACATTATAACTCAGACTAATCAGACGGTTAATGACATTATGACTCAGACGGTTAATGACATTATGACTCAGACTAATCAGACGGTTAATGACATTATAACTCAGACTAATCAGGCGGTTAATGACATTATGACTCGGACTAATCAGACGGTTAATGACATTACGACTCAGACTAATCAGACGGTTAATGACATTATGACTCAGACTAATCAGACGGTTAATGACATTATGACTCAGACTAATCAGACGGTTAATGACATTATGACTCAGACTAATCAGACGGTTAATGACATTATGACTCAGACTAATCAGACGGTTAATGACGTTATAACTCAGACGGTTAATGACATTATGACTCAGACTAATCAGACGTTTAATGACATTAGGACTCAGACTAATCAGACGGTTAATGACATTATGACTCAGACTAATCAGACGGTTAATGACGTTATAACTCAGACTAATTCAGACGGTTAATGACATTATGACTCAGACTAATCAGACGGTTAATGACATTAGGACTCAGACTAATCAGACGGTTAATGACATTATGACTCGGACTAATCAGACGGTTAATGACGTTATAACTCAGACTAATCAGACGGTTAATGACATTAGGACTCAGACTAATCAGACGGTTAATGACATTATGACTCAGACTAATCAGACGGTTAATGACATTATGACTCAGACTAATCTGACCGTTTATTACATTATGACTCAGACTAATCAGACGGTTAATGACATTATAACTCAGACTAATCAGACGGTTAATGACATTATGACTCAGACGGTTAATGACATTATGACTCAGACTAATCAGACGGTTAATGACATTATGACTCAGACTAATCAGACGGTTAATGACATTATGACTCAGACGGTTAATGACATTATGACTCAGACTAATCAGACGGTTAATTACATTATGACTCAGACTAATCAGACGGTTAATGACATTATGACTCAGACGGTTAATGACATTATGACTCAGACTAATCAGACGGTTAATGACATTATGACTCAGACTAATCAGACGGTTAATGACATTATGACTCAGACTAATCAGACGGTTACTGACATTATGACTCAGACTAATCAGACGGTTAATGACATTATAACTCAGACTAATCAGACGGTTAATGACATTATGACTCAGACGGTTAATGACATTATGACTCAGACTAATCAGACGGTTAATGACATTATAACTCAGACTAATCAGACGGTTAAAGACATTATGACTCAGACTAATCAGACGGTTAATGACGTTATAACTCAGACTAATCAGACGGTTAATGACATTATGACTCAGACTAATCAGACGGTTAATGACATTAGGACTCAGACTAATCAGACGGTTAATGACATTATGACTCAGACTAATCAGACGGTTAATGACGTTATAACTCAGACTAATCAGACGGTTAATGACATTATGACTCAGACTAATCAGACGGTTAATGACATTAGGACTCAGACTAATCAGACGGTTAATGACATTATGACTCGGACTAATCAGACGGTTAATGACGTTATAACTCAGACTAATCAGACGGTTAATGACATTAGGACTCAGACTAATCAGACGGTTAATGACATTATGACTCAGACTAATCAGACGGTTAATGACATTATGACTCAGACTAATCTGACCGTTTATTACATTATGACTCAGACTAATCAGACGGTTAATGACATTATAACTCAGACTAATCAGACGGTTAATGACATTATGACTCAGACGGTTAATGACATTATGACTCAGACTAATCAGACGGTTAATTACATTATGACTCAGACTAATCAGACGGTTAATGACATTATGACTCAGACGGTTAATGACATTATGACTCAGACTAATCAGACGGTTAATTACATTATGACTCAGACTAATCAGACGGTTAATGACATTATGACTCAGACGGTTAATGACATTATGACTCAGACTAATCAGACAGTTAATGACATTATGACTCAGACTAATCAGACGGTTAATGACATTATGACTCAGACTAATCAGACGGTTAATGACATTATGACTCAGACTAATCAGACGGTTAATGACATTATAACTCAGACTAATCAGACGGTTAATGACATTATGACTCAGACGGTTAATGACATTATGACTCAGACTAATCAGACGGTTAATGACATTATAACTCAGACTAATCAGACGGTTAATTACATTATGACTCAGACTAATCAGACGGTTAATGACATTATGACTCAGACTAATCAGACGGTTAATGACATTATGACTCAGACTAATCAGACGGTTAATGACATTATGACTCAGACTAATCAGACGGTTAATGACATTATGACTCAGACTAATCAGACGGTTAATTACATTATGACTCAGACGGTTAATGACATTATGACTCAGACTAATCAGACGGTTAATGACATTATAACTCAGACTAATCAGACGGTTAATGACATTATAACTCAGACTAATCAGACGGTTAATGACATTATGACTCAGACGGTTAATGACATTATGACTCAGACTAATCAGACGGTTAATGACATTATGACTCAGACTAATCAGACGGTTAATGACATTATAACTCAGACTAATCAGACGGTTAATGACATTATGACTCAGACGGTAAATGACATTATGACTCAGACTAATCAGACGGTTAATGACATTATAACTCAGACTAATCAGACGGTTAATTACATTATGACTCAGACTAATCAGACGGTTAATGACATTATGACTCAGACTAATCAGACGGTTAATGACATTATGACTCAGACTAATCAGACAGTTAATGACATTATGACTCAGACTAATCAGACGGTTAATGACATTATGACTCAGACTAATCAGACGGTTAATGACATTATGACTCAGACTAATCAGACGGTTAATGACGTTATAACTCAGACTAATCAGACGGTTAATGACATTATGACTCAGACTAATCAGGCCGGTTAATGACATTAGGACTCAGACTAATCAGACGGTTAATGACATTATGACTCAGACTAATCAGACGGTTAATGACGTTATAACTCAGACTAATCAGACGGTTAATGACATTATGACTCAGACTAATCAGACGGTTAATGACATTAGGACTCAGACTAATCAGACGGTTAATGACATTATGACTCGGACTAATCAGACGGTTAATGGCGTTATAACTCAGACTAATCAGACGGTTAATGACATTAGGACTCAGACTAATCAGACGGTTAATGACATTATGACTCAGACTAATCAGACGGTTAATGACATTATGACTCAGACTAATCTGACCGTTTATTACATTATGACTCAGACTAATCAGACGGTTAATGACATTATAACTCAGACTAATCAGACGGTTAATGACATTATGACTCAGACGGTTAATGATATTATGACTCAGACTAATCAGACGGTTAATTACATTATGACTCAGACTAATCAGACGGTTAATGACATTATGACTCAGACGGTTAATGACATTATGACTCAGACTAATCAGACGGTTAATTACATTATGACTCAGACTAATCAGACGGTTAATGACATTATGACTCAGACGGTTAATGACATTATGACTCAGACTAATCAGACGGTTAATGACATTATGACTCAGACTAATCAGACGGTTAATGACATTATGACTCAGACTAATCAGACGGTTAATTACATTATGACTCAGACTAATCAGACGGTTAATGACTTTATGACTTAGACTAATCAGACGGTTAATGACATTATGACTCAGACTAATCAGACGGTTAATTACATTATGACTCAGACTAATCAGACGGTTAATGACATTATGACTTAGACTAATCAGATGGTTAATGACATTATGACTCAGACTAATCAGACGGTTAATGACATTATGACTCAGACTAATCAGACGGTTAATGACATTATGACTCAGACTAATCAGACGGTTAATGACATTATGACTCAGACTAATCAGACGGTTAATGACATTATGACTCAGACTAATCAGACGGTTAATTACATTATGACTCAGACGGTTAATGACACAATGACTCAGACTAATCAGACGGTTAAAGACATTATGACTCAGACTAATCAGACGGTTAATGACATTATGACTCAGACGGTTAATGACATTATGACTCAGACTAATCAGACGGTTAAAGCCATTATGACTCAGACTAATCAGACGGTTAAAGACATTATGACTCAGACTAATCAGACGGTTAATGACATTAGGACTCGGACTAATCAGACGGTTAAAGACATTATGACTCAGACTAATCAGACGGTTAAAGACATTATGAGGAAGGCCCTCAAAATTGTCAAAGACTCCAGCCACCCTAGTCATAGACTGTTCTCTCTGCTACCGCACGGCAAGCGGTACCGGAGTGCCAAGTCTAGGTCCAAAAGACTTCTCAACAGCTTCTACCCACAAGCCATAAGACTCCTGAACAGCTAATCATGGCTACCCGGACTATTTGCACTGCCCCCCCACCCCATCCTTTTTACGCTGCTGCTACTCTGTTAAGTATTTATGCATAGTCACTTTAACTCTACCCACATGTACATATTACCTCAACTACCTCAACTAGTCGGTGCCCCCGCACATTGACTCTGCACCGTTACCCCCCTGTATATATAGCCTCCCTACTGTCACTTTATTTTACTTCTGCTCTTTGTTTTTCTCAACACTTTTTTTTTTGTTGTTGTTTTATTCTTACTTTTTTTGTTTAAAATAAACGCACTGTTGGTTAAGGGCTGTAAGTAAGCATTTCACTGTAATGTCTGCACTTGTTGTATTCGGCGCATGTGACCAATAAAATTTGATTTGATTTGATTTGATTTGATTTGATTTTGACTCAGACTAATCAGACGGTTAATGACATTATGACTCAGACTAATCAGACGGTTAATTACATTATGACTCAGACTAATCAGACGGTTAATGACATTGTAACTCAGACTAATCAGACGGTTAATGACATTACGACTCAGACTAATCAGACGGTTAATGACATTAGGACTCAGACTAATCAGACGGTTAATGACATTATGACTCAGACGGTTAATGACATTATGACTCAGACTAATCAGACGGTTAAAGACATTATGACTCAGACTAATCAGACGGTTAAAGACATTATGACTCAGACTAATCAGACGGTTAATGACATTAGGACTCAGACTAATCAGACGGTTAATGACATTATGACTCAGACTAATCAGACGGTTAATTACATTATGACTCAGACTAATCAGACGGTTAATGACATTATGACTCAGACTAATCAGACGGTTAATGACATTATAACTCAGACTAATCAGACGGTTAATGACATTATGACTCAGACTAATCAGACGGTTAATGACATTAGGACTCAGACTAATCAGACGGTTAATGACATTAGGACTCAGACTAATCAGACGGTTAATGACATTATGACTCAGACTAATCAGACGGTTAATTACATTATGACTCAGACGGTTAATGACATTATGACTCAGACTAATCAGACGGTTAATGACATTATAACTCAGACTAATCAGACGGTTAATGACATTATAACTCAGACTAATCAGACGGTTAATGACATTGATGACTCAGGCGGTTAATGACATTATGACTCAGACTAATCAGACGGTTAATGACATTATGACTCAGACTAATCAGACGGTTAATGACATTATGACTCAGACTAATCAGACGGTTAATGACATTATGACTCAGACTAATCAGACGGTTAATGACATTATAACTCAGACTAATCAGACGGTTAATGACATTATGACTCAGACGGTTAATGACATTATGACTCAGACTAATCAGACGGTTAATGACATTATAACTCAGACTAATCAGACGGTTAATTACATTATGACTCAGACTAATCAGACGGTTAATGACATTATGACTCAGACTAATCAGACGGTTAATGACATTATGACTCAGACTAATCAGACGGTTAATGACATTATGACTCAGACTAATCAGACGGTTAATGACATTATGACTCAGACTAATCAGACGGTTAATGACATTACGACTCAGACTAATCAGACGGTTAATGACATTATGACTCAGACTAATCAGACGGTTAATGACATTAGGACTCAGACTAATCAGACGGTTAATGACATTATGACTCAGACTAATCAGACGGTTAATGACGTTATAACTCAGACTAATCAGACGGTTAATGACATTATGACTCAGACTAATCAGACGGTTAATGACATTAGGACTCAGACTAATCAGACGGTTAGTGACATTATGACTCGGACTAATCAGACGGTTAATGACGTTATAACTCAGACTAATCAGACGCTTAATGACATTAGGACTCAGACTAATCAGACGGTTAATGACATTATGACTCAGACTAATCAGACGGTTAATGACATTATGACTCAGACTAATCTGACCGTTTATTACATTATGACTCAGACTAATCAGACGGTTAATGACATTATAACTCAGACTAATCAGACGGTTAACGACATTACTGACTCAGACGGTTAATGACATTATGACTCAGACTAATCAGACGGTTAATTACATTATGACTCAGACTAATCAGACGGTTAATGACACGATGACTCAGACGGTTAATGACATTATGACTCAGACTAATCAGACGGTTAATTACATTATGACTCAGACTAATCAGGCGGTTAATGACATTATGACTCAGACGGTTAATGACATTATGACTCAGACTAATCAGACGGTTAATGACATTATGACTCAGACTAATCAGACGGTTAATGACATTATGACTCAGACTAATCAGACGGTTAATTACATTATGACTCAGACTAATCAGACGGTTAATGACATTATGACTTAGACTAATCAGACGGTTAATGACATTATGACTCAGACTAATCAGACGGTTAATTACATTATGACTCAGACTAATCAGACGGTTAATGACATTAAGACTTAGACTAATCAGATGGTTAATGACATTATGACTCAGACTAATCAGACGGTTAATGACATTATGACTCAGACTAATCAGACGGTTAATGACATTATGACTCAGACTAATCAGACGGTTAATGACATTATGACTCAGACTAATCAGACGGTTAATGACATTACTACTCAGACTAATCAGACGGTTAATTACATTATGACTCAGACTAATCTGACCGTTTATTACATTATGACTCAGACTAATCAGACGGTTAATGACATTATAACTCAGACTAATCAGACGGTTAATGACATTATGACTCAGACGGTTAATGACATTATGACTCAGACTAATCAGACGGTTAATTACATTATGACTCAGACTAATCAGACGGTTAATGACATTATGACTCAGACGGTTAATGACATTATGACTCAGACTAATCAGACGGTTAATTACATTATGACTCAGACTAATCAGACGGTTAATGACATTATGACTCAGACGGTTAATGACATTATGACTCAGACTAATCAGACGGTTAATTACATTATGACTCAGACTAATCAGATGGTTAATGACATTATGACTTAGACTAATCAGACGGTTAATGACATTATGACTCAGACTAATCAGACGGTTAATTACATTATGACTCAGACTAATCAGACGGTTAATGACATTATGACTTAGACTAATCAGATGGTTAATGACATTATGACTCAGACTAATCAGACGGTTAATGACATTATGACTCAGACTAATCAGACGGTTAATGACATTATGACTCAGACTAATCAGACGGTTAATGACATTATGACTCAGACTAATCAGACGGTTAATGACATTATGACTCAGACTAATCAGACGGTTAATTACATTATGACTCAGACGGTTAATGACACAATGACTCAGACTAATCAGACGGTTAAAGACATTATGACTCAGACTAATCAGACGGTTAATGACATTATGACTCAGACGGTTAATGACATTATGACTCAGACTAATCAGACGGTTAAAGACATTATGACTCAGACTAATCAGACGGTTAAAGACATTATGACTCAGACTAATCAGACGGTTAATGACATTAGGACTCAGACTAATCAGACGGTTAAAGACATTATGACTCAGACTAATCAGACGGTTAATGACATTATGACTCAGACTAATCAGACGGTTAATGACATTAGGACTCAGACTAATCAGACGGTTAAAGACATTATGACTCAGACTAATCAGACGGTTAATGACATTATGACTCAGACTAATCAGACGGTTAATTACATTATGACTCAGACTAATCAGACGGTTAATGACATTATAACTCAGACTAATCAGACGGTTAATGACATTAGGACTCAGACTAATCAGACGGTTAATGACATTAGGACTCAGACTAATCAGACGGTTAATGACATTAGGACTCAGACTAATCAGACGGTTAATGACATTATGACTCAGACTAATCAGACGGTTAATGACATTATGACTCAGACTAATCAGACGGTTAATGACATTAGGACTCAGACTAATCAGACGGTTAATGACATTATGACTCAGACTAATCAGACGGTTAATGACATTATAACTCAGACTAATCAGACGGTTAATGACATTAGGACTCAGACTAATCAGACGGTTAATGACATTAGGACTCAGACTAATCATTCTGTGACACAAATGTCAATCAGTTGACTGCAATGGTTTCTGTACACCTTTATTTCTCTCCAAATAATGGTCATATTTCTGACGCCATGCAGAGGGTACAGTCACATCAGTGAGAGTGAAGTAGATCACAATTAGTGGTCAGTCAAGTATGAAGACCATGGTTGGACCATTCTAAGGAAATGGGCCTTATATGAGTTCTCATTGGTTTTACTCCCGGAACAGGGGTGGTGTGGATATATATATATATATATATATATATATATATATATATATATATATATATATATACAGTACCAGTCAAATGTTTGGACACACCTACTCATTCAAGGGTTTTTCTTTATTTTTACTATTTTCTACATTGTAGAATAATAGTGAAGACATCAAAACTATGATATAACACATATGGAATCATGTAGTAACCTGAACAGTGTTAATCAAATCATTTTTTAAAATTCTTCCAGTATCCACCATTTACCTTGATGACAGCTTTGCACACTCTTTGCATTCTCTCAACCAGCTTCACCTGGAATGCGTTTCCAACAGTCTTGAAGGAGTTCCCACATATGCTGAGCACTTGTTGGCTGCTTTTCCTTCACTCTGCCGTCCGACTCATCCCAAACCGTCTCAATTGGGTTGAGGTCGATGATTGTGGAGGCCAGGTCATCTGATACAGCACTCCATCACTCTCCTTCTTGGTCAAATAGCCATTACACAGCCTGGAGTTGTGTTGGGTCATTGTCCTGTTGAAAAACAAATGATAGTCCCACTAAGCCCAAACCAGATGGGATGGCGTATCGCTGCAGAATGCTGTGGTAGCCATGCTGGTTAAGTGTGCCTTGAATTCTAAATAAATCACTGATAGTATCACCAGCAAAGCACCCCCACACCATCACATCTCCTCCATGCTTCACGGTGGGAACCACACATGCGGAGATCATCCGTTCACCTACTCTACATCTCACAAAGACACGGTGGTTTGAACCAATCTCTCATTTGGACTTATCAGACCAAAGGACATATTTCCACCAGTCTAATGTCCATTGCTCGTGTTTCTTACCCAATTAGGTATCTTCTTCTTATTGGTGTCCTTTAGTAGTGGTTTCTTTGTAGCAATCTGACCATGAAGGCCTGATTCACGCAGGCTCCTCTGAACAGTTGATGTTGAGATGTGTCTGTTACTTGAACTCTGTGAAGGATTTATTTGGGCTGCAATTTCTGAGGCTGGTAACTCTAATGAACTTATTGTCTGCAGCAGAGGTAACACTGGGTCTTCCTTTCCTGTGGTGGTCCTCATGAGAGCCAGTTTCATCATAGCGCTTGATGGTTTTTGCGACTGCACTTGAAGAAACTTTCAATGTTCTTGACATTTTCCGGATTGACTGACCTTCATGTCTTAAAGTCGTTTCTCTTTGCTTATTTGAGCTGTTCTTGCCATAATATGGACTTGGTCTTTTACACCAGCCCTACCTTGTGTCACGTCTCCTCCCGTTGCTCCCCTCCAGCCCTTTGATTCGCCGGTCTACTGAGCCACCGGTCTGAGCGCACCACCTCGGCAACACAGGAATGGAAACCCAACGCACCCTAATCACCTCCAGCGCACCTGCACCTCATCATCTCACCTGCACCTCATCATCTCATCACCACCACTATATAGCCCTGGACTGTTCAGTCATTGTTGTGTGTAATTGTTAGCGTCGTGTCGTTTACTCGCTCCTTATTATTCTCTTTCTCATTGTTAAGTAAACCTTTACCTTGTTGATTCCTGCGTCTGCGTCCTTCATATCCTCAGTACTCGTCACAGAATTACACACCTCTCACGAAAATGGATGCAGCATGTAATCCTCCTGGAGTTTCCCAGCGCCTCAACCAGCACCAGCAGCAGCTTGCCCAGTTGAACGCCGCCATGCAGGAAGTGCTCCAAACTCTAATCTGCCCAGCGCTCCGGTTCCACCTCAGGCAGAGGCGAGTGCACCCAGTCCACCTGTTCCTGTGCTATCACCAACTTCTGAGGGACCCCTCACCCTACCGGAGCGCTATGACAGTAAAACTACTAAATGCAGCGGCTTCCTGCTACAGGTTTCACTTTATCTGGCGCGTCAGCCTGGGGCATATCCATCTGACCAAGCCAGCATAGCGCTGGTGATTTCACTACTTAAAGGAAAGGCGCTGGATTGGGCCACGGCAGTCTGGGAAGGTGAGGCCGCGGCGCATCCCTACTCCACCTTCCTCACTCGGTTCAGGGCGGTGTTTGATCATACCACGGAGGGAAAGGACGGGGGTGAGCGTCTCCTCCACCTACAACAGGGAGAGGGGCCTGCGTCAAATCAAATCAAATCAAATCAAATTTTATTGGTCACATGCGCCGAATACAACAGGTGCAGACATTACAGTGAAATGCTTACTTACAGCCCTTAACCAACAGTGCATTTATTTTAAACAAAAAAGTAAGAATAAAACAACAACAAAAAAAGTGTTGAGAAAAAAAGAGCAGAAGTAAAAAATAAAGTGACAGTAGGGAGGCTATATATACAATAGAATAAAGTGACAGTAGGGAGGCTATATATACAGGGGGGTACCGTTGCATAGTCAATGTGCGGGGGCACCGGCTAGTTGAGGTAATATGTACATGTGGGTAGAGTTAAAGTGACTATGCATAAATACTTAACAGAGTAGCAGCAGCGTAAAAGGGATGGGGTGGGGGGGCAGTGCAAATAGTCCGGGTAGCCATGATTAGCTGTTCAGGAGTCTTATGGCTTGGGGTAGAAGCTGTTGAGAAGTCTTTTGGACCTAGACTTGGCACTCCGGTACCGCTTGCCGTGCGGTAGCAGAGAGAACAGTCTATGACTAGGGTGACTGGAGTCTTTGACAATTTTGAGGGCCTTCCTCTGACACCGCCTGGTATAGAGGTCCTGGATGGCAGGGAGCTTTGCCCCAGTGATGTACTGGGCCGTACGCACTACCCTCTGTAGTGCCTTGCGGTCAGAGGCCAAGCAGTTGCCATACCAGGCGGTGATGCAACCAGTCAGGATGCTCTCGATGGTGCAGCTGTAGAATTTTTTGAGGATCTGAGGACCCATGCCAAATCTTTTTAGTCTCCTGAGGGGGAATAGGCTTTGTCGTGCCCTCTTCACGACTGTCTTGGTGTGTTTGGACCATGATAGTTCGTTGGTGATGTGGACACCAAGGAACTTGAAGCTCTCAACCTGTTCCACTACAGCCCCGTCGATGAGAATGGGGGCGTGCTCAGTCCTCTTTTTTTTCCTGTAGTCCACAATCATCTCCTTTGTCTTGGTCACGTTGAGGGAGAGGTTGTTGTCCTGGCACCACACGGCCAGATCTCTGACCTCCTCCCTATAGGCTGTCTCATCGTTGTCGGTGATCAGGCCTACCTGATCGTCCGACAACGTCGGAGTACGCTCTGAGCTTTCGCGCGTCTTCCGGCTGGAATGAGCGTACAGCCTTCAGGAGAGGCTTACGGGAGGACATCAAGACGGATCTCGCATGTTGGGACAACGAGAAGGACCTTGATACCCTCATTGCCACGTCCATCCGTCTTGACGACATGTTGAGAGACAGACGGCGTTCCCAACACCTACCGGAGCCTCGACGCTCACCCCATCTGAGTTATGGAAGCCGCCCTGCCTCTGAGTCCTCACCCATGGAGGTGGGCAGCACCCCCTACATCTCCTGGCGGCTCCCAATCTAGGCGGTATGACTCCCGTCGCCGCTCCGTGAGAGTTACGTCATCTCCTATCACAAAACCATTGTTTTTAGTTCCCATAACGGTGACTGGTTATTCCTTCTCTTCCATTTCCACTGCAATGATAGATTCCGGATCAGCGGGGAACCTTATAGATAGGGAGCTGGTCTCTGAATGGTGGTTGCCCACCGTGCCACTGCCTTCTCCGCTACACGTCACCTCGCTGGACAATAAACCACTTGGATCAGGCACCATTACGCACGTCACTCTCCCCATCACTATCACCATTCCCACACTACCAGAGCACCACGAGGAGCTGTCATTCCATATCGTCACGTCACCCCTTCACTGGATCGTCTTGGGATTGCCCTGGCTCAGACTACACAATCCCACCATCAATTGGATCACCAAGAGGATCACAGCCTGGTCCACCTCATGCCGGAAGACCTGCCTGCCAGTGGTTTGTTGTTCCACGTCAGTGGAGAGTCCGGATTCCGCCCTCCAGCCCAACATTCCACGTGAGTACGCAGATCTCTCCGATGTCTTCTCTTCATCAAAGGCTATGTGTCTTCCTCCTCACAGGCCCTGGGACTGCGCCATTGACCTGCTGGAGGGACAACACCGCCCGACGAGTCGCATTTACTCCCTTTCCATGGCGGAGACTGAGGCCATGGAGAAGTATGTGGTGGAGACCCTGAAACAGGAGGTCATCAGACGCTCTACCTCTCCTGCCTCCGCCAGCTTCTTCATCGTGGCCAAAAAAGATGGAGGACTGAGGCCATGCATTGACTACAGGGGGCTGAACACAGTCACCACCAAGTACCGGTACCCCCTCCCTCTGGTTCCGTCAGCCATCGAGCAGCTACGAGGGGCCCGGTACTTTACCATGTTGGACCTGAGGAGTGCCTACAACCTGATCCGAATCCAGGAAGGAGACAAGTGGAAGACGGCATTCAGCACTACCTCAGGCCACTATGAATACTGCGTCATGCCCTACGGCCTCGCCAATGCACCTTCTGTGTTCCAGTCCTTCGTCAATGACGTGTTCTGAGACATGCTGAGTAGACAGGTGGTGGTGTAAATCGACGATATCCTGATCTACTCGGCTACGTTCGAGGAGCACGTCAGGGACGTCCGAGCTGTCCTACTCCGCCTCCGGGAACACAGCCTGTTGGTGAAGGGGGAGAAATGCGAATTCCACCAACAGGCCATCTCCTTCCTGGGATACAGGATCAGTCCTCAGGGGGTGTTCATGGAAGGAGCGAAGATAGACGGCGTCAGGTCATGGCCAGTCCCCACCACCATCAATGGCCTACAGAGCTTCCTGGGCTTCGCCAATTTCTACCGGCGTTTCATCAGGTCCTTCAGCTCCATAGCCGCCCCGCTCACCTCTCTCCTTAAGCTTGGGCCTCAGAAGCTGGCCTGGAACCCTGAGGCTGACGCTGCCTTCAAGAGGCTGAAGGAGAGGTTCACCACAGCGCCCATCCTAAAACACCCAGATCCATCTTGTCCTTTCATCTGGTCCTCTCCCAGCGGCAAGGTAAGCCAGAGAAAATCTATCCCTGTGCCCTTTTCTCAAAAAAGCTTACCCCCACAGAGAGGAACTACGGCGTTGGAGACAGGGAGCTGTTGGCGATGGTCCTCGCGCTGGAGGAATGGAGACACTGGCTGGAGGGCGCAGTCCATCCATTCCAGATTCTTACTGACCACCGGAATTTGGAGCACATACGGGCAGCGAAAAGGATGAACTCTTGTCAAGCCAGGTGGGCCCAATTTCTTACTCGCTTTCAGTTCATTCTGTCCTACCGCCCAGGATCCCAGAATGTGAAAGCCGACACACTCTCCAGGATGCACCATACCGGAGAAAGGAAGGATCTCGGGGGTCCTATCCTGCCCCCGTCTCTCATCTTGGCACCTGTCGTTTGGGATGTGGAAGAAGACATCTGCCTGGCGGCTCAGGAGGACCCACCGCCTGCCAACACCCCTCCGGGGCGCGTGTATGTACCCAACAGTGTCCGCGACTGCCTGCTGATCTGGGCGCACACCACCCTTACGGCAGGGCACTCCAGTATTACGCGCACCCTGCATTCTCAATCACAAAAATACTGGGGGCCCACCTTGGCTACTGATGTCTCTCGCTATGTCAACTCCTGTTCTGTATGTGCCCAAAACGAAGACACCTCGGAACGCCCCGGCAGGCAAACTAGTTCCTCTACCAGTGCCTCAGCGACCTTGGTCACAACTGTCCATAGACTTTGTCACTGACCTCCCACGTTCTGTCACCGACCTCCCACATCTCACCTACTTTTCATGTGTCTCTCCTCAGGCCAGTGGTTCCTGGTCCTCTGGCGGATGCCGTCCCCAGGGATACGCCCCCTCCACCCCTGGACATTGACGGCATATGCTGTGAGGGACCTGCCGGACTCCAGGTTCCGTGGGGGACGGCTCCGTTACCTGGTGGACTGGGAGGGGTATGGCCCTGAGGAGAGGAGCTGGGTTCCGGCTGGGGACGTTCTGGACCCTAACCTAATTCGGGGGGGTTACTGTCACATCTCCTTCCGTTGCTCCTCTCCGGCGAACCGGTCTACTGAGCCACCAGTCTGAGCACACCACCTCAGCAACACAGGAATGGAAACCCAATGCACCCTAATCACCTCCAGCGCACCTGCACCTCATCATCTCACCTGCACCTCATCATCTCACCTGCACCTCATCATCTCACCTGCACCTCATCATCTCACCTGCACCTCATCATCTCACCTGCACCTCATCATCTCACCTGCACCTCATCATCATCTTATCACCACCACTATATAGCCCTGGACTGTTCAGTCATTGTTGTGTTTAATTGTTAGCGTCGCGTCGTTTACGCGCTCCTTGTTATTCTCTTTCTCATTGTTAAGTAAACCTTTACCTTGTTGATTCCTGCGTCTGCGTCCTGCCTCTTCGTATCCTCAGTACTCGTCACACCTTGTCACAACACAAATGATTGGCTCAAACACATTAAGAAGGAAATAAATTCCACAAATTCACTTTCAACAAGGCACACCTGTTAATTGAAATGCATTCCAGGTGACTACCTCACGAAGCTGGTTGAGAGAATGCCAAGAGTGTGCAAAGCTGTCAAGGCAAAGGGTGGCTACTTTGAAGAATCTCAAATATAAAATATATTGTGATTTGTTTAACACTTTTTTTGGTTACTACATGATTCCATATGTGTTATTTCATAGTTTTGATGTCTTCACTATTATTCTATAATTATTCAAATAAAGTGTGTGTGTGTTAGGGGTTATTGGCAGCAAGAGACAAAGGGGAAGCGCAGTAATCTAAATATCATTCATCGTCAGAGAACGAGGTGAGCAGGTTCACAATAATACATTATTCAGTCTCTCTCTGTCTCTCCCAACCCCCTTTTAATTTATCTGTTTCTGACCACGATCCTCTTCTCTCTCTCTAGCATGACGTTTTCCTATTTGGATGTTATCTTTTTTAAACTGGAAACTTTATTGATCATCTGTGTTTGACCTAGGCAATTTTTCTATTTATTTGTGGCATGTTTGCTACAGCGTTACATTTTACCCTGGTCTGTCAGAGATTATTTCATATGTCCATTGGTGTCCTCCTCGACTAAGGATTGTTATTTTACTTATTTGTTTCAAATGTTATTTTTGAAGACTACAGTTGCTTGACTTTAGAAAAGAAACCAGGTTCATGAGTAGCTTGTGGGACAGTAGCATTTACCAGTCCCGTCCACCATTTCACCTTGTCTAGGCTGGTGGCTAGGGGGGAAAACTACCACGTATAATAAGTCATTAAGGACATTTCATTATCTCCATGTTGCCAAAGTCAGTTTATTTCTGCTTTACGACTGCAAGGGGAATGTCAACCACAGCAGTAGAACAGTTTAGAAAATGTCAACTCTAGGAATGATGGTAAATCAATACTAAACCCAAGTTCATCAATACAAAACTCAATTATTTTGTAAACAGAGTGAGACAGAGCAAAACAAAACACACTGAAGCAAAACAGAACAGAAATGACATTCTTGTTAAACATGGCATTGCACTGTAGTGTATAATTTTAGGCTATTCAAATTTCAGAATGTAAAACATAAAAAAATCTATGAATATTCTGTGGGCTCCTTGACATTCAGCAGTTGTGTTTAATGTTGCATACCCTCAGTAATTGACTTGACCCAAGGCTGCATGATCAATACGTTTCCCTAGAGTTGACTTGGTTGAGATACAGGTATGCCTTTGCTTAAAAGGGTGCAAAGACAGGGATGTGCAGTAATAATATTTTATAACTGTTGAGCTGTAAATACAACCTAAATAATCGTTTTATACTGTAGCTTTAGCCTGTGTTGTTCCCAGACAAAAGGCATCCTCAGTTCATCAACATTACACTTCTTGCTGTTGGTAGAAAGAAAGAAAGACAGAAAAGGAACACACCCTGTGGTTGTTTATTCAGACCATGCTTACTTCAGCTACTTAATTGTTCGCATCGGGCAGCCCTTTCTTCATAGTGAAAATATAATGGCACGAAACCCTCCATGTTCATTCGCCACTCACAGTCCTTTGTCCCGGTCTGTCTCCTCCTCTTATTCTCCACACCCGAGGGGCAAATACACCCAAAATACATTTCCCTAACGTCGCCATCATTGTGACATTAAGGGGGCGGAGGCCACTCAAGCCCCTGATTTACACCCACTGGCTTGGCAGCCAATGGGTTAAACAGGCAGTTTCACTGTTACATCTTCGTCAAATAAAGCAGCAGCAGCTAACCCCGTTTTCTATACATTACCAATACCATGAAAGACCCAGAGATGGGAGGCATTTGGGGCTTGGTGGATAGGCTGGGGGACGGGGAGGTTCCAGTGGGTTGTCATTGCTTTTGTGTGGGTGTATGAAGGAGGGGGCAGGGGAGGTGTTGGTGGTCTCATCAATTAGCCCACTCTCTATGCTTTAGCGCTATTAGCATTCTCCACAGCCCTCTAATGGTATAAAAAGACAGAACATGGCCTAATGAGAGAGGGGGGAGAGAGAGAGGGGGGTGAGAGAGAGAGGGAGAGAGAGGGAGAGACAGGGGGGAGAGAGAGGGGGGATAGAGAGAGAGGGGGAGAGAGAGAGAGGGGGGAGAGTGAGGGATAGAAAGAGAGAGAGGGGGAGAGAGAGAGAAAAAAGAGAGAGGGGGAGAGAGAGGGGGGGGAGAGGGGGGTAAAGAGAAAGGGAGAGAGAGCAAGATAAAGAGAGAGATGGGGAGAGAGAGAGAGGAGGGGGGAGAGAGAGAGAGGAGGGGGGAGAGAGAGAGAAAAACAGAGAGGGCAGAGAGGGGGGGAGAGGAGGAGAGAGAGCAAGAAATAGACGGCCAATAATGATTTGTTTGGTTCCACGCTGATTACCTATTTTTAATGCCACTGTGGCATTGTTAAGGAAGGCAATGAGCATTTGACTGGTGTAGCCTCAAGAGAAGAGATTGAATGCACAAGCCCCTCTCACAAACATACCTGTGTGTTTCTGTGTTTCTGTTTTTATACTATTGGTGTTTGCTAACATCTGTCCTCAGCTCTCGTCTTTTGCGTTCGACTGGCTCCTGTGTGTGTCTACTGTTGAAGTCGGAAGTTTACATACACCTTAGCCAAATACATTTAAACTCAGTTTTTCACAATTCCTGACATTTAATCTTAGTTAAAATTCCCTGTCTTAGGTCAGTTAGGATCACCACTTTATTTTAAGAATGTGAAATGTCAGAATAATAGTAGAGAGAATTATTTATTTCAGGTTTTATTTATTTCATCACATTCCCAGTGGGTCAGAAGTTTACATAAACTAAATTAGTATTTGGTAGCATTGCCTTTAAATTGTTTAAATTGGGTCAAAGGTTTCGGGGAGCCTTCCACAAGCTTCCCACAATCATTTGGGTGAATTTTGGCCCATTCCTCCTGACAGAGGAGGTGTAACTGAGTCAGGTTTGTAGGCCTCCTTGCTCGCACACGCTTTTTCAGTTCTGCCCACACATTTTCTATAGGATTGAGGTCAGGGCTTTGTGATGGCCACTCCAATACCTTGACTTTGTTGTCCTTAAGCCAACTTTGGAAGTATGCTTGGGGTCATTGTCCATTTGGAAGACTTATTTGCGACCAAGCATTAACTTCCTGACTGATGTCTTGAGATGTTGCTTCAATATATCCACATCATTTTCCTTCCTCATGATGCCATCTATTTTGTGAAGTGCACCAGTCCCTCCTGCAGCAAAGCACCCCCACAGCATGATGCTGCCACCCCCGTGCTTTACGGTTGGGATGGTGTTCTTCAGCTTGCAAGTACCCCCTTTTTCCTCCAAACATAATGATGGTCATTATGGCCAAACAGTTATATTTTTGTTTCATCAGACCAGAGGACATTTCTCCAAAAAGTACGATCTTTGTCCCCATGTGCAGTTGCAAACCGTAGTCTGGCTTTTTTATGCCGTTTTTGGAGCAGTGGCTTCTTCCTTGTTGAGCGGCCTTTCAGGTAATGTCGATATAGGACTTGTTTTACTGTGGATATAGATACTTTTGTACCTGTTTCCTCCAGCATCTTCACAAGGTCCTTTGCTGTTGTTCTGGGATTTATTTGCACTTTTCACACCAAAGTACGTTCATCTCTATGAGACAGAACGCGTCTCCTTCCTGAGCGGTATGACGGCTGCCTGGTCCCATGGTGTTTATACTTGCGTACTATTGTTTGTACAGATGAATGTGGTTCCTTCAGGCGTTTGGAAATTGCTCCCAAGGATGAACCAGACTTGTGGAGGTCTACAGTTCTTTTAAGATTTTCCCATGATGTCAAGCAAAGAGACACTGAGTTTGAAGGTAGGCCTTGAAATACATCCACAGATACACATCCAATCTACTCAAATGATGTCAATTAGCCTATCAGAAGCTTCTAAAGCCATGACATCATTTTCTGGAACTTTCCAAGCTGTTTAAAGGCACAGTCAACTTAGTGTATGTAAACTTCTGACCCACTGGAATTGTGATACAGTGAATTATAAGTGAAATAATCTGTCTGTAAACAATTGTTGGAAAAATTACTTGTGTCATGCACAAAGTAGATGTCCTAACCAACTTGCCAAAACTATAGTTTGTTAACAAGAAATTTGTGGAGTGGTTGAAAAACAAGTTTTAATGACTCCAACCTAAGTGTATGTAAACTTCCGACTTCAACTGTATGTGTGTGTGTCTGTGTGTGTGTCTACTGTATGTGTGTGTGTCTGTGTGTGTGTCTACTGTATGTATGTGTGTGTCTGTGTGTGTGTCTGTGTGTGTGTATACTGTATGTATGTGTGTGTGTCTGTGTGTATGTATACTGTATGTATGTGTGTGTGTCTGTGTGTGTGTATACTGTATGTATGTGTGTGTGTGTGTGTGTGTCTGTGTGTGTGTATACTGTATGTGTGTGTGTGTGTGTGTGTGTGTGTGTGTCTGTGTGCGTACTCAGGTGTGTGTGTTTTAGCCAGTGTCCACGTCATACGTATGTTAATGTCCCACTGGGCACAGACGTCAGATCCACATCTAGTTTTTATTTACATTTGGTAAATGACCCTGTTAAAAGTTGAGTGTAAAAAAGACAAAATTCATTCCCTTATGTCGATTACTTGTTGCAATTCCAGTTTTTGTCCAGTGAGGTGGTGCAGGAAAGAGCCCCTGGTTTATGGTGTGTCGATAGGCCCCCAGTATGTAGCCTGTGGTGTGTCGATAGGCCCCCAGTATGTAGCCTGTGGTGTGTCGATAGGCCCCCAGTGTGTAGCCTGTGGTGTGTCGATAGGCCCCCAGTGTGTAGCCTGTGGTGTGTCGATAGGCCCCCAGTGTGTAGCCTGTGGTGTGTCGATAGGCCCCCAGTATGTAGCCTGTGGTGTGTCGATAGGCCCCCAGTATGTAGCCTGTGGTGTGTCGATAGGCCCCCAGTGTGTAGCCTGTGGTGTGTCGATAGGCCCCCAGTGTGTAGCCTGTGGTGTGTCGATAGGCCCCCAGTATGTAGCCTGTGGTGTGTCGATAGGCCCCCAGTGTGTAGCCTGTGGTGTGTCGATAGGCCCCCAGTATGTAGCCTGTGGTGTGTCGATAGGCCCCCAGTATGTAGCCTGTGGTGTGTCGATAGGCCCCCAGTATGTAGCCTGTGGTGTGTCGATAGGCCCCCAGTGTGTAGCCTGTGGTGTGTCGATAGGCCCCCAGTATGTAGCCTGTGTCTGTCCCCAAGGCCCTGACACTAGCACGACACTAACAAAAACACACTGTACTGAACCGGACTAGAGTGGACTTCACCCAGTCAGTTAATCAGGAATGACATCATTTATCCTTCTTCTCTTTCTGTCTTATGTTGTATTTTCCGTTCTCTCTCTCTCTCTCTCTCTCTCTCTCTCTCTCTCTCTCTCTCTCAATTCAATTCAATTCAATTCAATTTAAGGGCTTTATTGGCATGGGAAACGTATGTTAGCATTGCCAAAGCAAGTGAAGTAGATAGTAAACAAATGTGAAATAAACAATAAATATTAACAGTAAACATTACACTCAGAAGTTTCAAAAGAATAAAGACATTTCAAATGTCATTTGATGTATATATACAGTGTTGTAACAATGTGCAAATAGTTAAAGTACAAATGGGAAAATAAATAAACATAAATATGGGTTGTATTTACAATGATGTTTGTTCTTCACTGGTTGACCTTTTCTTGTGGCAACAGGTCACGAATCTTGCAGCTGTGATGGCACACTGTGATTTTTCACCCAGTAGATAAGGGAGTTTATCAAAATTGGGTTTGTTTTCGAATTCTTTGTGGATCGCTGTAATCTGAGGGAAATATGTGTCTCTAATATGGTCATACATTTGGCAGGAGGTTAGGAAGTGCAGCTCAGTTTCCACCTCATTTTGTGGGCAGTGTGCACATAGCCTGTCTTCTCCTGAGAGCCAGGTCTGCCTACGGCGGCCTTTCTCAATAGCAAGGCTATGCTCACTGAGACTGTACATAGTCAAAGCTTTCCTTAAGTTTGGGTCAGTCACAGTGGTCAGGTATTCTGCCACTGTGTACTCTCTGTTTAGGGCCAAATAGCATTCTAGTTTGCTCTGTTCTTTTGTTTGTTCTTTCCAATGTGTCAAGTAATTCTCTTTTTGTTTTCTCATGATTTGGTTGGGTCTAGTTGTGTTGTTGTTGTTGTTGTCCTGGGGCTGTGTGGGGTCTGTTTGTGTTTGTGAACAGAGCCCCAGGACAAGCTTACTTAGGGGACTCTTCTCCAAGTTCATCTCTCTGTAGGTGATGGCTTTGTTATGGAATGTTTGGGAATCGCTTCCTTTTAAGTGGTTATAGAATTTAACGGCTCTTTTCTGTATTTGGATAATTAGCGGGTATTGGCCTAATTCTGCTCTGCATGCATTATTTGGTGTTTTACGTTGTACACAGAGGATGTTTTTGCAGAATTCTGCATGCAGAGTCTCAATTTGGTGTTTGTCCCATTTTGTGAATTCTTGGTTGGTGAGCAGACCCCAGACATCAGAACCATAAAGGGCAATGGGTTCTATAACTGATTCAAGTATTTTTAGCCAGATCCTAATTGGTATGTCAAATTTTATGTTCCTTTTGATGGCTTAGAAGGCCCTTCTTGCCTTGTCTCTCAGATCGTTCACAGCTTTGTGGAAGTTACCTGTGGCGCTGATGTTTAGGCCGAGGTATGTATAGTTTTTTGTGTGCTCTAGGGCAACTTGTATTTGTGGTCCTGGCAACTGGACCTTTTTTGGAACACCATTATTTTTGTCTTACTGAGATTTACTGTCAGGGCCCAGGTCTGACAGAATCTGTGCAGAAGTTCTAGGTGCTGCTGTAGGCCCTCCTTGGTTGGTGACAGAAGCACCAGATCATCAGCAAACAGAAGACATTTGACTTCAGATTCTAGTAGGGTGAGGCCGGGTGCTGCAGACTGTTCTAGTGCCCTCGCCAATTCGTTGATATATATGTTGAAGAGGGTGGGGCTTAAACTAAATCCCTGTCTCACCCCACGGCCCTGTGGAAAGAAATGTGTGTGTTTTTTGCCAATTTTAACCGCACACTTGTTGTTTGTGTACATGGATTTTATAATGTCGTATGTTTTTCCCCCAACCCCACTTTCCATCAATTTGTATAGCAGACTCTCTCTCTCTCTCTCTCTCTCTCTCTCTCTCTCTCTCTCTCTCTCTCTCTCTCTCTCTCTCTCTCTCTCTCTCTCTCTCTCTCTCTCTCTCTCTCTCTCTCTCTCTCTCTCTCTCTCTCTTTCCCTCCCTCACCCTCTCTTTCCCTCCCTTTCTCTCCCTCACCCTATCTTTCTCTCTCTCTCTCTCTCTCTCTCTCTCTCTCTCTCTCTCTCTCTCTCTCTCTCTCTCTCTCTCACCCTCTCTTTCTTTCCCTCACTCTCTTCCTCTCTCACCCTCTCTTTCTCTCTCTCTTTCTCTCCCTCACCCTCTCTTTCTATCTCTCACCCTCTCTTTCTCTCCCTCACCCTCTCTTTTTCTCCCTCACCCTCTCTTTCTCTCCCTCACCCTCTCTTTCCCTCCCTCACCCTCTCTTTCTCACCCTCTCTTTCCCTCCCTCACCCTCTCTTTCCCTCCCTCACCCTCTCTTTCTCTCCCTCACCCTCTCTTTCCCTCTCTCTCTCACTCTCTCTTTCTCTCCCTCACCCTCTCTTTTTTTCTCCCTCACCCTCTCTTTCTCTCCCTCACCCTGTGTCTCTACACCACTCTCTCATTACCTGTCCCTCTCTCTTTCGCTTCCCTCCCTCCTCTCTCGCTTTCTCTCTCTACCTCTCCTCTCTGAATATAAATCATGTTCTTGTTAGAAAGTTAAGGAACACATGAGAATTCCAGCATAAAGAGACCTATTCTTAGATTTGAATACCTCTCTCATGAGAAATACTCTATTCTGGCATCCACTCATCCCCACCTAGGAAATACATCAACCTACTTTAGCTTTACCTGGTGGAATTTTGATAACAGAAACATATTGACTGCCACAAAGATGACATGGGCCCGTATTCACAGCGTCTCAGAGTAATAGTGTTGATCTAGGATCAGCCCCCCCCCCCCCTTATTCAAACGGATTATAATATTTTTTATTAATTTAATGTAACTTTGATTTTATCACGAAAATAAAAGAACAGTGTCTGTTAAATTATGGTGAACCGAAATCAGTCTCTCAAGCCCCGTCGCTGTGGCATTCTGCTTCTCACTGTGGCAGTGGCTTTGTGTATTACAGAGCTGTGTTGCAATAATGGTGACATCTACTGGCCTGTTGCTGCTCCAGACTATGGGCACAAAGAGAGGTGATCCACTTACATTTTAGTCATTTAGCAGACACTCATATCCAGAGTGACTTACAGTTAGTGAGTGCATACACTGGCCCCCCGTGGGAATCGAACCCACAACCCTGGTGTTGCAAGCGCCATGGTCTACCAACTGAGCTACACGGGGTACTTCACAATGATCACTGATACCAACAGGTTAGCACTGAGCTAGAGTTCCATGTAAAGTGAGTCGTGACTATCAAAGCCATGTCAATATGCAGGATATTTACTAACCATATGGCATGGATCATATTATGGCATGGATCAAGCCGAAAGAAAGCTTAAAGGGGCAATCTGCCATAGCTACACATTAATTTTTAGACTTAATTATATGTTAGAGTTTCATTCCAAAACACAATATATCAATTTTCAGAAATGTTCGTAAATTTGCTTTTACTGTTTAAATAAATTATGAAAGAAAAAAAATAAATATATATATATATCATGGCATGGCGTTCTTCAATGACAGACATGTATTTGTTTAAAATCTATCACTTGATGGTTTCATTTCAGAGAGACAAATAATCATGTTTTTTTGCTAAATATCAAAAGAGAGCTGGGACCACCTCACTCTCAGAGAAATAAGTAGTACATTTTAGTCATTTAGCAGACGCTCTTATCCAGAGCGATTTACAGTTTAGTGAGTGCATACATTTTTCATACTGGCCCCCCATGGGAATCGAACCCACAACCCCGGCATTGCAAGCACCATGCTCTACCAACTGAGCTACAGGAGGCCTGTTAGGTTTTACACAGTCAAATGTAACAGATAACTACAAGTTCAAAATATATATATATATACAGTGGGGGAAAAAAGTATTTAGTCAGCCACCAATTGTGCAAGTTCTCCCACTTAAAAAGATGAGAGTTTTCATCATAGGTACACGTCAACTATGACAGACAAAATGAGGAAAAAAATTCCTGAAAATCACATTGTAGGATTTTTAATGAATTTATTTGCAAATTATGGTGGAAAATAAGTATTTGGTCAATAACAAAAGTTTCTCAATACTTTATTATATACCCTTTGTTGGCAATGACACAGGTCAAACGTTTTCTGTAAGTCTTCACAAGGTTTTCACACACTGTTGCTGGTATTTTGGCCCATTCCTCCATGCAGATCTCCTCTAGAGCAGTGATGTTTTGGGGCTGTCGCTGGGCAACACGGACTTTCAACTCCCTCCAAAGATTTTCTATGGGGTTGAGATCTGGAGACTGGCTAGGCCACTCCAGGACCTTGAAATGCTTCTTACGAAGCCACTCCTTCGTTGCCCGGGCGGTGTGTTTGGGATCATTGTCATGCTGAAAGACCCAGCCACGTTTCATCTTCAATGCCCTTGCTGATGGAAGGAGGTTTTCACTCAAAATCTCACGATACATGGCCCCATTCATTCTTTCCTTTACACGGATCAGTCGTCCTGGTCCCTTTGCAGAAAAACAGCCCCAAAGCATGATGTTTCCACCCCCATGCTTCACAGTAGGTATGGTGTTCTTTGGATGCAACTCAGCATTCTTTGTCCTCCAAGCACGACGAGTTGAGTTTTTACCAAAAAGTTCTATTTTGGTTTCATCTGACCATATGACATTCTCCCAATCCTCTTCTGGATCATCCAAATGCACTCCAGCAAACTTCAGACGGGCCTGGACATGTACTGGCTTAAGCAGAGGGACACGTCTAGCACTGCAGGATTTGAGTCCCTGGCAGTGTAGTGTGTTACTGATGGTAGGCTTTGTTACTTTGGTCCCAGCTCTCTGCAGGTCATTCACTAGGTCCCCCCGTGTGGTTCTGGGTTTTTGCTCATCGTTCTTGTGATCATTTTGACCCCACGGGGTGAGATCTTGCGTGGAGCCCCAGATCGAGGGAGATTATCAGTGGTCTTGTATGTCTTCCATTTCCTAATAATTGCTCCCACAGTTGATTTCTTCAAACCAAGCTGCTTACCTATTGCAGATTCAGTCTTCCCAGCCTGGTGCAGGTCTACAATTTTGTTTCTGGTGTCCTTTGACAGCTCTTTGGTCTTGGCCATAGTGGAGTTTGGAGTGTGACTGTTTGAGGTTGTGGACAGGTGTCTTTTATACTGATAACAAGTTCAAACAGGTGCCATTAATACAGGTAACGAGTGGAGGACAGAGGAGCCTCTTAAAGAAGAAGTTACAGGTCTGTGAGAGCCAGAAATCTTTGCTTGTTTGTAGGTGACCAAATACTTATTTTCCACCATAATTTGCAAATAAATTCATTAAAAATCCTACAATGTGATTTTCTGGAGAAAAAAAATCTCAATTTTTCTGTCATAGTTGACGTGTACCTATGATGAAAATTACAGGCCTCTCTCATCTTTTTAAGTGGGAGAACTTGCACAACTGGTGGCTGACTAAATAATGTTTTCCCCCACTGTATATTTAAAAAAATTAAATACAGTAATATGAGATCTGTATGTGAAAATTTACATTTGACATTTTAACCACTTAGCAGATGCTCATTCATAAGGAGAAAACTAACTGGAACAAGCTAGCTAACTAGCTAGCTAGCCAAGAAGCTAGCTAGTTAGCTAGCTAAATTAGTTAGCTAGCTAGATTATATTAACCAGTAATACAAAATATTCCTAAACGTTTTAAAACGTTAGCTGTCACCTTGAGGCTTGATTGGGGGCAAAAATGTTTTCCCTGAAGGGAAGACAATTTTGTTATTTTTTAGCTAGCTAGGCTACCAGTTAGCTTTTAGCGTTACCCCCTATCAAGCCTAGCTAGATAGCTAGCCCTACTGGCTGCTGGCCAAATTCTTTATTCTAGTTACCAACATAAATGAAACATCTCAAATTAGCGTTTACTTCTTTGAGGTATTTTCTGAACAGCTTCTCACTTCTTTGTTTCTCCAGTTGTCAGTTCGACCACACACTGTTTACACACTCATTTGTGGCACCCATATTTCAAAAATGACAGTTGGAACTCCACAGCATAAAATACATGATTCTTGTTGCTAGGCTACAAGTTACAGTGCTTTTAGCTTGAGGCTTGTGCATGCCTTTATCTCCAAGGCATTCGTAGTCGATCGGCAAACATTTCTGTAAAACACCCAACGATAAACCTTGAGTTCCTATTTTTTTTATTTGTCTCGCACTGTTGGCAGTAGGTGCACCCGATTCAGTTGCCCTGTGCGCCGGGTAGGCGACATGTTCCCATTTCGAACCATTTCATATGTCTGAAGCCTGAAGGTACAAACTCTGCCTTCCCGGGGGGTGCAAATCAAATGCACTATAGGCCTACCACTGGCCAATCAGTTGGCTCAGATTACCGTGTCTGCAGTAACTTAGCAGGCGTAAAAGAAAGCTACAGCAAAGTTGATACTGTGAAATTTCTAAACTTTTAAAACCATGACTAGAGAGAGACTGTCAACGAATACAGCAAAGAGCTGCTGTTTTTATGAGTGAGTTCATGTTTAAGTTCTTACTCAGCACTGTCACCACTTTGTATTCAACACTTTTATAAGACATAAAATGTGCGTTCTCCCTACTTCCACTCGTGCTATAACCAGCACTGCAGCTGTAATGAATGAGTAGGAAAGTGTATCGATAGGCTTGCGTTGTTATTATTAGCGGCTTGGGTCTTTTTTAATATAAAGGACTATTTCACTTTCTCTGATAATAGGAGTAGCAACATGAATTTGTGCATGAGGCAGAAATAATGTGGTGTGACTTGAGTTTCGCCATCAGCTGGAAGACAATGTCCCTTTTTGGTCAGTGTCAGTGGAGGAAAGGGAGAGCGGAGGGACGTTGAGAGGTGGCGGACCCTCAGTCTGCTGCCCTCTCCCTCCGCTGAGACTGACCATCAGATGCAGGCTCCATCAGCCCAGTAAAATAATTTTAAAAAGCAAAGTATTTAAATGTCTGCTCACTCAGCTGTGCCTCACAAGTAAAACAACAACTGATCTATTACCGGTGTGATCATAAAGCCTACCTCAAATGTTGAAATATAATTCTAAAAAATGGTCAGAGAAGAACAACAATGCATTGGCAGGGCAATTCAACCAAAGCCAATATGCGGTGATGTTTTGGCCCTATAGCCTACTGCACAAACCTCATTACTACAGTACTGTTTTTAATAGGTTAATGTTGTATAGGCTTGTGTTTTTAAAGTAATGTAATGGTAGATCTCGGCTTGCATTTTGACTCAGAAAGTGATCTCGATTCGGTAAACGCTGCAAATGTCGGCTGAATCTGAAATTACCTTTAAATGTCAATTGCACTATAACGCAGATCTTCCTTGGTCTGGATTTAATCTAGGCCTAAACCTAACCATAAATTAAGAACCAAGAGCTGACGAGCTTATAGAGTGACTACACGTATTTGTTTAAGATATGATACAATATATGTGAAATACAAAACAGAATAAATTAAATATTGTGTGGAAATGAAGAAATTTCGATTATTGGTCATTTCTTAACCTGTGACAGTCAACAAACAAACATTTTACCCCCAAATAAATAAATAATAACCTGCTATATGCAATTTATGTTTCTCTACCTTTATTATTGTGTTTCTACCTCTCATCATTCAAATGGATCCGTCGCCTCACGTCCAATCACACCGCTTCATTTCATAGGCTGGTCCTCAGGGGCCTTGGAGCAGCTAATGTATTTCTGTTCTCTCTCTCTCTCTCTCTCTCCCTCTCTCTCTCTCTCTCTCTCTCTCTCTCTCTCTCTCTCTCTCTCTCTCTCTCTCTCTCTCTCTCTCTCTCTCTCTCTCTCTCTCTCTCTCTCTCTCTCTCTCTCTCTCTCTCTCTCTCTCTCTCTCTCTCTCTCTCTCTCTCTCTCTCTCTCTATCTCTCTCTCTCTCTCTCTCTCTCTCTCTCTCTCTCTCTCTATCTCTATCTCTCTCTCTCTCTATCTCTCTCTCTCTCTATCTCTCTCTCTCTCTCTCTCTCTCTATCTCTCTCTCTCTCTCTCTCTCTCTCTCTATTCTCTCTCTCTCTCTCTCTCTCTATCTCTCTCTCTCTCTCTCTCTCTCTCTCTCTCTATCTCTCTCTCTCTCTCTCTCTCTCTCTCTCTCTCTCTCTCTCTCTCTCTCTCTCTCTCTCTATCTCTCTCTCTCTCTCTCTCTCTCTCTCTCTCTCTATCTCTCTTGCTCTATCTCTCTTGCACTTTCTTTCTCTCTATATATCTCTCTCTTTCTCACCCTCTCTCTCTCCATCTCTCCCTCTCTCTTTCTCTCCCCATAGAATATAATAAAGACTGGGGCTTGCTTATTGTCATCATTTCCTAATGGTCAGCCAAGCCCCAAGTCACAATATTGAACAGGACTGGACAGGAGTGTAATTGCCTATAATCTCTTGGCCTTCTATGAAGGGACGAGGAACGGAAAGGAAAATGAAGAGGCAGCCAGTCATTACTATGGAGAGGGGGGGGAAGCCCAGAGGACCATTTCCAGGTCATTAGTCTTACGAATGCGGGGCGGCAGAGGCTACATGCAATAAGTTGGAGTGCTTGTTCAATTTCTCCCCACAGCCCTGGGTGCCAGCGAGAAGGAGGAGGCTTGCTTCCTTTGTGCATTTGATCAGCATACCTGTCCTCGATGGTTGAAATATGGGCCCCAAATGTTGTGTTGTGGATTGGATTCGAATTGGAGTCATCTTTGGAGTGATTGATGTGTGTAAGTGTAAGGCACTAAGCCCGCACTCAATAAGCTGTATAAGGCCATAAGCAAACAGGAAAACTCTCATCCAGAGGTGGCGCTCCTAGTGGCCAGAGACTTTAATGCAGGGAAACTTAAATCTGTTTTACCTCATTTCTACCAGCATGTTAAATATGCAACCAGAGGGAAAATAATTATAGACCACCTTTACTCAACAGATCCACAGATGAGGCAAGCCACTGAAGAACAGAACAGCCCTACCACTGTTGTGTCGTCGGCAAACTTAATGATGATGTTGGAGTCGTGCCTGGCCATGCAGTCATGGGTGAACAGGGAGTACAGGCGGGGACTGAGCACGCACCCCTGAGGGGCCCCCGTGTTGAGGATCAGCGTGCCAGATGTGTTGTTACCTACCCTTACCACCTGGGGGCGGCCCGTCAGGAAGTCCAGGATACAGTTGCAGAGGGAGGTGTTTAGTCCCAGGGTCCTTAGCTTAGTGATGAGCTTTGAGGGCACAATGGTGTTGAACGCTGAGCTGTAGTCAATGAATAGCATTCTCACGTAGGTGTTCCTTTTGTCCAGGTGGAAAAGGGCAGTGTGGAGTGCAATAGAGATTGCATCATCTGTGGATCTGTTGGGGCGGTATGCAAATTGGAGTGGGTCTAGGGTTTCTGGGATAATGGTGTTGATGTGAGCCATGACCAGCCTTTCAAAGCACTTCATGGCTACAGACGTCAGTGCTACAGGTCGGTAGTCATTTAGGCAGGTTATCTTAGAGTCCTTGGGCACGGGGACTATGGTGGTCTGCTTGAAACATGTTGGTAGTACAGACTCAGTCAGGGACAGGTTGAAAATATCAGTGAAGACACTTGCCAGTTGGTCAGCGCATACTCGGAGTACACGTCCTGGTAATCCGTCTGACCCTGCGGCCTTGTGAATGTTGACCTGTTTAAAGGTCTTACTCACATCGGCTACGGAGAGCGTGATCACATAGTCGTCCGGAACAGCTGATGCTCTCATGCATGCTTCAGTGTAGCTTGCCTCGAAGCGAACATAGAAGTAATTTAGCTAGTCTGATAGGCTCGTGTCATTGGGCAGCTCGCGGCTGTGCTTCCCTCTGTAGTCTGCAATAGTTTGCAAGCCCTGCCACATCCGACGAGTGTCGGAGCCGGTGTAGTACGATTCAATCTTAGTCCTGTATTGACGCTTTGCCTGTTTGATGGTTCGTCGGAGGGCATAGCGGAACTTCTTATAAGGATCCGGGTTAGAGTCTCGCTCCTTGAAAGCGGCAGCTCTACCCTTTAGCTCAGTGCGGATGTTGCCTGTAATCCATGGCTTCTGATTGGGGTTTGTACGTACGGTCACTGTGGGTACAACGTCATCGATACACTTTTATTGATGAAGCCAGTGACTGATGTGGTGTACTCCTCAATGCCATCGGAGGAATCCCGGAACGTATTCCAGTCTGTGCTAGCAAAGCAGTCCTGTAGCTTAGCATCTGCGTCATCTGACCACTTCTTTATTGACCGAGTCACTGGTGCTTCCTGCTTTAGTTTTTGCTTGTAAGCGGGAATCAGGAGGATAGAATTATGGTCAGATTTGCCAAATGGAGGGCAATGGAGAGCTTTGTATGCGTCTCTGTGTGTCGGTCAATAAAGAAGTGGTCAGATGACGCAGACGCTAAGCTACAGGACTGCTTTGCTAGCACAGACTGGAATACGTTCCGGGATTCCTCCGATGGCATTGAGGAGTACACCACATCAGTCACTGGCTTCATCAATAAAAGTGTATCGAGGACGTTGTACCCACAGTGACCGTACGTACAAACCCCAATCAGAAGCCATGGATTACAGGCAACATCCGCACTGAGCTAAAGGGTAGAGCTGCCGCTTTCAAGGAGCGAGACTCTAACCCGGACGCTTATAAGAAGCTCCGCTATGCCCTCCGACGAACCATCAAACAGGCAAAGCGTCAATACAGGACTAAAATTGAATCGTACTACACCGGCTCCGACACTCGTCGGATGTGGCAGGGCTTGCAAACTATTGCAGACTACAGAGGGAAGCACAGCCGCGAGCTGCCCAATGACACGAGCCTATCAGACGAGCTAAATTACTTCTATGTTCGCTTCGAGGCAAGCTACACTGAAGCATGCATGAGAGCACCAGCTGTTCCGGACGACTATGTGGTCACGCTCTCCGTAGCCGATGTGAGTAAGACCTTTAAACAGGTCAACATTCACAAGGCCGCAGGGTCAGACGGATTACCAGGACGTGTACTCCGAGTATGCGCTGACCAACTGGCAAGTGTCTTCACTGATATTTTCAACCTGTCCCTGACTGAGTCTGTACTACCAATATGTTTCAAGCAGACCACCATAGTCCCCGTGCCCAAGGACTCTAAGATAACCTGCCTAAATGACTACCGACCTGTAGCACTGACGTCTGTAGCCATGAAGTGCTTTGAAAGGCTGGTCATGGCTCACATCAACACCATTATCCCAGAAACCCTAGACCCACTCCAATTTGCCCACCGCCCCAACAGATCCACAGATGATGCAATCTCTATTGCACTCCACACTGCCCTTTTCCACCTGGACAAAAGGAACACCTACGTGAGAATGCTATTCATTGACTACAGCTCAGCGTTCAACACCATTGTGCCCTCAAAGCTCATCACTAAGCTAAGGACCCTGGGACTAAACACCTCCCTCTGCAACTGTATCCTGGACTTCCTGACGGGCCGCCACCAGGTGGTAAGGGTAGGTAACAACACATCTGGCACGCTGATCCTCAACACGGGGGCCCCTCAGGGGTGCGTGCTCAGTCCCCGCCTGTACTCCCTGTTCACCCATGACTGCATGGCCAGGCACGACTCCAACATCATCATTCAGTTTGCCGACGACACAACAGTGGTAGGGCTGATCACCGACAACGATGAGACAGCCTATAGGGAGGAGGTCAGAGACCTGGCAGTGGGGTGCACACACACTCTTCTTGCATTGATCCACAGGCTACAGAGCAGTCACGATAGCGCCCCCTGTGGTCAAGGATCACCCAGCCTGGGGTCACATGAGTAACACAGTCACATGAGTAACACAGCACCAGTGAGGTCCTTCACTTCACTAGTCTGCTAGCTGGGGTCATAGTGGCAGGTTCTCTGACTAAGCCTGGTGCTCTGGAGTCTTGCCTCGAAGCCCCCCCACACACACACCACACACGCTCAGCTTGCTTCCACACACTCCACACACCCTTATTCATGTGCCTAGGGCCTAGAGAACCAGAGAGAGAGAGAGAGAGAGAGAGACAGTTCACTCATGCCTAGTGGGCAGCTGGTTTCTACACATTAAAACGCTCACAGAGGACCAAAACAGAAATGGCTGCCACTCGCTCGCCCACTACCACACACATACACAGTGGTGAGTCATCCATAGAGACTGCAGCACATAGCCGTGAGGTTTTCAAATAAACACTTTCATGGTGGTTTTTGGATTGTGCCGCATCGTCTCATCCAACATTAAATGAACAAATTGGTCACGCAGTAAATTACGGTTTAGATTAGAAAACATCCTCATTGTATGACAGGGTTTTGAGGTTAAAACCAACCATTGTTTTAAACTATTTACTGTTTATAATTGTATTTTGTTTTCCCCACCTGCTCCCTTAAATCATTCATTCATTACATATTCTAATGCAGATAATTTCAGTAGTATTATCATAACGACTTCTAATGCAGATAATTTCAGTAGTATTATCATTACAACTTCTAATGCAGATCACTTCAGTAGTATTATCATTACGACTTCTAATGCAGATCATTTCAGTAGTATTATCATTACGACTTCTAATGCAGATCATTTCAGTAGTATTATCATTACAACTTCTAATGCAGATCATTTCAGTAGTATTATCATAACGACTTCTAATGCAGATCATTTCAGTAGTATTATCATAATGACTTCTAATGCAGATAATTTCAGTAGTATTATCATAACAACTTCTAATGCAGATCATTTCAGTAGTATTATCATAACGACTTCCAATGCAGATCATTTCAGTAATATTATCATAACTTCTAATGCAGATCATTTCAGTAGTATTATCATAATTTCTAATGCAAATAATTTCAGTAGTATTATCATAATAACTTCTAATGTAGATAATTTCAGTAGTATTATCATTTCAGTAGTATTATAATTTCAGTAGTATTGTCATTTCAGTAGTATTATCAATTTGACCAAGGCCTAGTCATTAGACCTGATTGCCCCCCAGTTCGCTTAAAGATGTTGATTTTACAGGCAAAGAAACATAAATATTTAAATGACTTGTAAGATGTAACTCAAGTTTTAATGAAGCTTGCACCCTAACGACCGCCCAAGCTAGCCTCCCCTGATCAACTCCCTTGATATGCTTTATGTTTAAAGAAGAGTTCAGTTGGGGGTGGGGGGGGTTAGGGGGTTGGAGTTCCTTACCCAAAGCCTGGCCCTGAGGGGTGATGACAGGCATGCAAATCAGGCCGCATGTGTACCTCTTTAATATTAAACACGTGTTATTAGATAGAGCAAAGGCCTGACCCCCAGCGCGTGCCGGCTCCGTGTGTGAATAATTAATACTAGCTGATTATGCTAATCAGGGGAAAACTAGGAGAGATGGGATTGGCCCGGGAGTACTTCTACTGCGAGCCACGGAAAGAAGGAAGGATTTTTTTCTCTCTCTCTTTTTAGGATTTCCTTCGCCAGATTATGCAAAGTAATGTCAACACGCACAGTGTGTCTTCGAAAGAAGGGAATGTGGATTTAGCTATCTGTAATGCGATGACAGACCCTCAGTATGCTGTGATGTGTTTTATGTGTGTCTGTGTCTGTCTGTGTGTGTGTGTGTGTCTCAGTCTGTCTGTCTGTCTGTCTGTGTGTGTGTGTGTGTGTGTGTGTGTGTGTGTGTGTTGTCTGTTTGGGGGATAGAATGAAAAGGAGCAGAATGCTTTAGTGAGATAATGTAAATATCTGGGATATATCATTATGCAGAGGAGGGAAGATGGTCCTATGAAGCGTAATGTTTCTGTGGAAAATTCCCCAGTTATTGGGATTCAAGCGATGTTGGCTTTTGTCTAAATACATGTCATTTGTGGATCGATTCTCAACTTCCACCAAGAAGCTAGGAATGAGAATCGCATTGAGATACCCTTTTGGACAACAACGTTTCTAAAAGCTGTAGTTAATTTTCCAAGATTGAGATAAAAGCTGCTTTTAGAGTGAGAGCGGGCCGAGCATTGTCGCCATTCCATACGCAGAGTGCCTCTTCAAGAGACCACAGGTCAACATGACAGACACACCGTTATTATCTGCTGAGTGCTGGTGGCCACTGTCACCACAAGACTAGCTAGGCTCGGAGATTACACTATGGGCCTACCAGATGTCCTCAACTCACAGGTACAGTGGGGAAAAAAAGTATTTAGTCAGCCACCAATTGTGCAAGTTTTCCCACTTAAAAAGATGAGAGAGGCCTGTAATTTTCATCATAGGTACACGTCAACTATGACAGACAAAATGAGAAAAAAAAATCCAGAAAATCACATTGTAGGATTTTTAATGAATTTATTTGCAAATTATGGTGGAAAATAAGTATTTGGTCAATAACAAAAGTTTCTCAATACTTTGTTATATACCCTCTGTTGGCAATGACACAGGTCAAACGTTTTCTGTAAGTCTTCACAAGGTTTTCACACACTGTTGCTGGTATTTTTGGCCCATTCCTCCATGCAGATCTCCTCTAGAGCAGTGATGTTTTGGGGCTGTCGCTGGGCAACACGGACTTTCAACTCCCTCCAAAGATTTTCTATGGGGTTGAGATCTGGAGACTGGCTAGGCCACTCCAGGACCTTGAAATGCTTCTTACGAAGCCACTCCTTCGTTGCCCGGGCGGTGTGTTTGGGATCATTGTCATGCTGAAAGACCCAGCCACGTTTCATCTTCAATGCCCTTGCTGATGGAAGGACGTTTTCACTCAAAATCTCACGATACATGGCCCCATTCATTCTTTCCTTTACACGGATCAGTCGTCCTGGTCCCTTTGCAGAAAAACAGCCCCAAAGCATGATGTTTCCACCCCCATGCTTCACAGTAGGTATGGTGTTCTTTGGATGCAACTCAGCATTCTTTGTCCTCCAAACACGACGAGTTGAGTTTTTACCAAAAAGTTATATTTTGGTTTCATCTGACCATATGACATTCTCCCAATCCTCTTCTGGATCATCCAAATGCACTCTAGCAAACTTCAGACGGGCCTGGACATGTACTGGCTTAAGCAGGGGGACACGTCTCGCACTGCAGGATTTGAGTCCCTGGAGGCGTAGTGTGTTACTGATGGCAGGCTTTGTTACTTTGGTCCCAGCTCTCTGCAGGTCATTCACTAGGTCCCCCCGTGTGGTTCTGGGATTTTTGCTCACCGTTCTTGTGATCATTTTGACCCCACGGGGTGAGATCTTGCGTGGAGCCCCAGATCGAGGGAGATTATCAGTGGTCTTGTATGTCTTCCATTTCCTAATAATTGCTCCCACAGTTGATTTCTTCAAACCAAGCTGCTTACCTATTGCAGATTCAGTCTTCCCAGCCTGGTGCAGGTCTACAATTTTGTTTCTGGTGTCCTTTGACAGCTCTTTGGTCTTGGCCATAGTGGAGTTTGGAGTGTGACTGTTTGAGGTTGTGGACAGGTGTCTTTTATACTGATAACAAGTTCAAACAGGTGCCATTAATACAGGTAACGAGTGGAGGACAGAGGAGCCTCTTAAAGAAGAAGTTACAGGTCTGTGAGAGCCAGAAATGTTGCTTGTTTGTAGGTGACCAAATACTTATTTTCCACCATAATTTGCAAATAAATTCATAAAAAATCCTACAATGTGATTTTCTGGATTTTTCCCCCTCAATTTGTCTGTCATAGTTGACGTGTACCTATGATGAAAATTACAGGCCTCTCTCATCTTTTTAAGTGGGAGAACTTGCACAATTGGTGGCTGACTAAATACTTTTTTTCCCCACTGTAAGTACGCACATAGGAGTGGTCACATTGTGAGAGGAGAGAGGTGATGGATGGGGAAGCAGAGCCAATGTCTTGTGACAGGGGAAGAGCGGTCTTTATTGTGACAGCTGGAGCTGCTGCTGGAGAGATGAGAGTCGCTGCTGTTGGTTTTGAGGTCTGCTTCTGAGCACTGTCGACTGCCCAATATTCCCCCTTAGCAACAGGGGTTTAAACCCATCTCAGCCCTTCATATCATGTACAGTGGCTTGCGAAAGTATTCACCCCCCTTGGCATTTTTCCTATTTTGTTGCCTTACAACCTGGAATTAAAATTGATTTTGGGGGGGGTTTGTATCATTTGATTTACACAACATGCCTACCACTTTGAAGATGCAAAATGTTTTTCCTTGTGAAACAAACAAGAAATAAAACCAAAAAACGTATTTGCTTATTTTTTTCTTTAAGAAATTGTTTTTTTCTGGCCACTTTTCCATAAAGCCCAGCTTTGTGGAGTGTACGGCTTGAAGTGGTCCTATGGACAGATACTCCAATCTCCGCTGTGGAGCTTTGCAGCTCATTCAGGGTTATCTTTGGTCTCTTCGTTGCCTCTCTGATTAATGCCCTCCTTGCCTGGTCCGTGAGTTTTGGTGGGCGGCCCTCTCTTGGCAGGTTTGTTGTGGTGCCATATTCTTTCCATTTTTTAATAATGGATTTAATGATGCTCTGTGGGATGTTCAAAGTTTCTGATATTTTTTTATAACCCAACCCTGATCTGTACTTCTCCACAACTTTGACCCTGACCTGTTTGGAGAGCTCCTTGGTCTTCATGGTGCTGCTTGCTTGGTGGTGCCCCTTGCTCAATGGTGTTGCAGACTCTGGGGCCTTTCAGAGCAGGTGTATATATACTGAGATCATGTGACACTTAGATTGCACACAGGTGGACTTTATTTAACTAATTATGTGACTTCTGAAGGTAATTGGTTGCACAGGATCTTATTTAGGGGCTTCATAGCAAAGGGGTGAATACATATGCACGCACCACTTTTCCGTTATTTATTTTTTCAAATTGTTTGAAACAAGTTATTTTTTTCATTTCACTTCACCAATTTTGACTATTTTGTTGTATGTTCATTACATGAAATCCAAATAAAAATAAATTTAAATTACAGGTTGTAATGCAACAAAATAGGAAAAACGCCAAGGGAGATGAATACTTGTGATGAGCGTTGAGACAGGACAGCTCCTATCCCAACCTCTGACGCATCCACCTCCACTACGAACGGTAGTGATGAATCGGGGTGGGCCAGTACTGGGGATGAGGTGAACAGACCCCGCAGTTTGCTGAAGGCCAGGTCAGCCTCAGCAGACCAGCGGAGCCGGGACGGCCCACCCTTCAACAGCGAGGTAATGGGAGCTGCGACCTTGCCAAAGCCCCGGATAAACCTCTGATAATAGTTGGCAAAGCCAAGGAAGCGCTGCACCTCCTTTACCGTGGTTGGAGTCGGCCAATTACGCAATGCGTGGATGGAGTCGGCTGAAATGCGATCTCCCTCCATCTCCACACCTGAGGTGGAAATGTGGTATCCAAGGAAGGAGACGGACTGCTGGAAAAACATACAGTTCTCTGCCTTAGCATAAAGGTAATTTTCCAACAGTCGGGCCAGCACCTTGCGAACACATGCTCGGCACACGTAGCGAAATACACCAGGATGTCATCGATGTAGACCACTACACCGCGACCAAGCATGTCCCGAAACACCTCGTTCACAAAGGACTGGAAAACTGAGGGAGCATTCATCAAACCATAGGGCATCCCCAGGTATTCATAATGCCCCGTGGTTGTGCTGAATGCTGTCTTCCACTCATCTCCCTCTCGGATACGCACCAGGTTTGTACGCACTCCTGAGATCTAATTTGGTGAAGAAGCGCGCCCCATGCATTGATTCAATCACTGAAGGAATGAGGGGGAGAGGATAACTAAATCTTATCGTCTCCCTGTTCAGTGGTCGATAATCAATGCACGGGCGCAGACCTCCGTCCTTCTTCTTCACAAAGAAGAAACTCGAGGAGGCGGGTGAAGTGGAGGGACTCTGTGACATATGTCTCCATAGCCACCGTTTCAGCCTGTGACAGGGGGTATATATGACTCCTGGGAGGTACAGCGTCTACCCGGAGGTTTATCGCGCAATCCTCCGCCTGATGAGGTGGTAATTTAGTCGCCTGCGTTTTAGAGAACGCTTACGCCAGATCGAGGAATTCAGGGGGAATACGCACAGTGGAGGTACTGTCTGGACTTTCCACCGTGGTTGCACCAACGGAAATACCTAGATACCTACCCTGACACTCTCGCGACCACCCCGTGAGAACTCTCTGCGGCCATGAGAAGGTGGGGTTGTGGAGTGCTAGCCAAGGGATACCTAATACCACAGGGAAAGCAGGAGACTCAATAATGGAAAAAGTAACCTGCTCACAATGAGTCTCCTGGGTAATCATGGTGACTGGTGCAGTAACTTCCTTAACCAACCCGGACCCTAATGGTCGACTATCCAGTGCTCTGATGGGGCGTGGAATGGATAGGGGAATCAATGGAATGCCTATACGGTGTGCGAATGCCCTGTCCATAAAGTTCCCAGCTGCACCTGAATTAACTAGCACCTTACACTGGGGAACTACCATGTGCTAAGGAAAGGAGATGTGTATTTACAGTGCACAGCAGTGGGCTCTGAACGAGTGTGGGTGTTCGATACCTGGGGTGATGCGAGAGTCCCCTGCCTGCCGCCTCCAGACCCAAAAGAACGTTGACTACGACGTGTGGTGTATTGTCCCTTCGTGCCACCAGAGTGGCACTGTCGCTGTGCTCCTCCGCTCTCTCGGCCGGCGGCCCCACCCAGCTCCATCGGCTCGGGATCCGAGTCGTCCGGGGTGGAAACGGGCAGACCCCTACCAGGACATCCTCTGGCTGCCAGCAGGTTGTCCAAACGAATGGCCATGTCCACCAGTTTGTTGAAGGACAACATGGTGTCTCAGCAGCCTAGCTCCCGTCGGACGTCCTCCCGCAGATGGCACCGGAAATGGTCGATCAGGGCCCGCTCGTTCCACCCGGACCCCGCTGCCAGCGTCCGAAACTCCAATGTGAAGTCCTGCGCAGTCCTCGTCCCCTGCATCAGGTGGACCAGCCGCTCGCCCGCCTCTCGACCCTCGGGCGGGTGGTCGAAGACTGCCTTAAGAGGCGAGCGAACTCCCCGTAGTTCTCCAACGCGGCTCCTCCTTCGTTCCACACCGCGTTGGCCCACTCCAGGGCTTTCCCCGAGAGGCAGGAGACGAGGGCGGACACCTTCTCCCGCTCTGATGGAACCAAGCTTTTTTCAAAATGTTTTTAGTCATTTAGCAGACGCTCTTACCCAGAGCGACTTACAGTTAGTGAGTGCATACATAATTTTTTTATTTTTCATACTGGCCCCCCGTGGGAATCGAACCCACAACCCTGGCGTTGCAAACGCCATGCTCTACCAACTGAGCTACATCCCTGCCGCCGGCCATTCCCTCCCCTACCCTGGACAACGCTGGGCCAATTGTGTGCCGCCCCATGGGTCTCCCGGTCGTGGCCGGCTACGACAGAGCCTGGCTAGCATAGTTGAATGCTCCTGGACCCGTTCCACGACTCCAGGCATGTGCGTCTCTCCCGCTGACTCCATAGCGGGTGGGTGATTCTGTGATGAGGTGGTGATGGAGGAGTCAGGCGCAGGAGGGTAAATCACAGAATAACAGGCTTTAATCCGCAAAATACAGGTTTACGCAGAAATGCGTCAAACACACTCCAGGGCACAAAACAGGCGCACTGGAAAATACAAGGCACACAGGAAAAATACTCCCGTCGATACACAATACACGAGCTCCACCGAGCTTCAATGACCTCCACAAACAAACAATCACCCACACAGACAAGGAAGCAGAGGGAACACTTATACCATGACTAAAGAGGGAATAAGGACCAGGTGTGTGTGATTGAAGACAAGACAAATGGAGTGATGATAAATGGATCGGCAGTAGCTAGTAAGCCGGTGACGCCGAACGCCGAAACCTGCCCGAACAAGGAGGGGAGGCAGCCTCGGCGGAAGTCGTGACACTAGTTTTGTATCTCCTTCTCTACCTTCTGATTATTCTGTCTAGAAAAACGAATAGAATATGAAAAGAGGTAGGAACAATTTAGGATCAGGTGCATCTTCCACGTCCCCTGCCAAGAAAGGAAAACAGAGCTAAATGACTTGATTTCAGGTTACGTTGAGGAGATTTGTACATGCAAATAAGAGTATGCTACCTCAAATCAATCAATCAAATGAAGGCCCAAAAAATGGTCAAAGACTCCAGCCACCAAAGCCATATACTGTTCTCTCTGCGACCGCACGGCAAGCGGTACCAGCGCACCATGTCTGGAACCAACAGGACCCCGAACAGCTTCTACCCCCCAAGCCATAACACTGCTAAACAAGACTGCTAAAAGCTAATTCAATGACTACCCGAACAACCTGAATTGACCCTTCATTGCACTAACTCTCTTGCACTGACTCTATGCACACACACTGGACTCTACCCACACACTGGACTCTACCCACACACTGGCCTCTACCCACACACTGGCCTCTACCCACACACTGGACTCTACCCACACACTGGACTCTACCCACACACTGGACTCTACCCACACACTGGCCTCTACCCACACACTGGACCCTACCCACACACTGGCCTCTACCCACACACTGGACTCTACCCTCACACTGGACTCTACCCACACACTGGACTCTACCCACACACTGGACTCTACCCACACACTGGACTCTACCCACACACTGGACTCTACCCACACACTCACACTTACACTGACACCCCAACACACACATACACACCACAACACATACACACATACAATCTTTTGCACTAACTCCAGCCCTGGCAGTTCAGCCCCCCGACCCCATAACATAGGCGACTATAGTCCAGTGTTTCTCTACGTTTACTGTACCAGTGACCGGTGAAACATAGTCCTCCTCCTTTTGTAACCAACTCTTTTTAACCAGCTCATGTTTAAGACGAATGCAAAATCACCACTGGAGATACAACTCACCACTATAACTGGGCCTCTGTTTCCTCCCTGTTGTGCAGTCTGTCTCTACGTCCGTTTGTCCGTCCGTCACTGTCTGTCTGTATGTCACTCTGTCATCTGTCTGTCTGTCCATCTGTCTGTCACTCTGTCTGTCTGTCTGCCCGTCCTTCCGTCCGTCCGACCGTCTGTCTGTCTGTCTGTCTGTCTGTCTGTCTGTCTGTCTGTCTGTCTGTCTGTCTGTCTGTCTGTCTGTCTGTCTGTCTGTCTGTCTGTCTGTCTGTCTGTCTCTGCTGTCCGTCTGTCTGTCTGTCTGTCTGTCTGTCTCTGCTGTCCGTCAGTTTGTCACTCTGTCTCTGCTGTCCGTCTGCCTGTCTGTCTGTCTCTGCTGTCCGTCAGTCTGTCACTCTTTCTGTGATTGTCCTTGTGCTCCTCTTGGCACTGTCTGTCTGTCACTCCTACGTGTTAATTGCTATTAAATATACAGTAGAGCCAACATATTAAGGAACTGGCAGTACATCTGTGTCTCTCTGTTTTTCTTCCTACCTCCACTGCACTCACCTCTGATCTGTCTCTAGCATCCTTTCCCACAGCACTGGTACCAGAAGACCAGGGGACCACACTGCCTTTGCTGGGTCCAGCAACATCCTAGTTGTGAATGAATAAACACATGTATTATAGGAAGACAGATGACTGAGTAAATGTCTAATAGATGACCATTGGCTCATAATACCGTATGAAAGCCTAACTACCTACAGTATATTGCAAATAGAAGTGCCTGACTATCATACATGTCCCCCCCCCCCCGTACCCCCACACATTGACTCGGTACCGGTACCCCCTGTATATAGCCTCATTATTGTTATTTTATTGTGTTACTGCAGCAGCTGAGATGTCTGTGTTGCTAAGTCTAGCATCACTGGGACCAGAAGACCAGGGGATCAGACAACACTGCCTGTGCTGGGCCCAGCTACCTCCTAGGGTAAGACTTTATTTTAGGAGTCCATAATGAACCATTTATAAGGTATTTATAAGGCATTTACAAACCGTTTGCTCACCACTTATTAATCATTAGTCCCACATTTGTAAATGTTAGTAAGCTAGTTATTCACACATGTAAACAGTGGTGTGAAAAAGTGTTTGTCCCCATTCCTGATTTCTTATTTGTTTGCATGTTTGTCACACTTAAATGTTTCAGATCATCAAACAAATTTAAATGTTAGTCAAAGATAACACAAGTAAACACAAAATGCAGTTTTGAAATGAAGGTTGTTATTATTAAGGGAAAACAAAATCCAAACCTACATGGCCCTGTGTGAAAAAGTGATTGCCCCCTACAACCTAATAACTGGTTGGGCCACCCTTAGCAGCAACAACTGCAATCAAGCGTTTGCGATAACTTGCAATGAGTCTTTTACAGCGCTGTGGAGGAATTTTGGCCCACTCATCTTTGCAGAATTGTTGTAATTCAGCCACATTGGAGGGTTTTCGAGCATGAACTGCCTTTTTAAGGTCATGCCACATCATCTCAGTAGGACAGGTCAGGACTTTGACTAGGCCACTCCAAAGTCTTCATTTTGTTTTTCTTCAGCCATTCAGAGGTGGACTTGCTGGTGTGTTTTGGATCATTGTCCTGCTGCAGAACCCAAGTTCGCTTCAGCTTGAGGTCACGAACAGATGGCCGGACATTCTCCTTCAGGACTTTTTGGTAGACAGCAGAATTCATGGTTCCATTTATCACAGCAAGTCTTCCAGGTCCTGAAGCAGCAAAACAGGCCCAGACCATCACACTACCACCACCATATTTTACTGTTGGTATGATGTTCTTTTTCTGAAATACGGTGTTACTTTTACGCCAGATGTAATGGGACACACGCCTTCCAAAAAGTTCAACTTTTGTCTCGTCAGTCCACAGAGTAATTTCCCAAAGGTCTTGGGGATCATCAAGATGTTTTCTGGCAAAAATGAGACGAGCCTTAATGTTCTTTTTGCTCAGCAGTGGTTTTCGTCTTGGAACTCTGCCATGCAGGCCATTTTTGCCCAGTCTCTTTTTTATGGTTGAGTCATGAACACTGACCTTAACTGAGGCAAGTGAGGCCTGCAGCTCTTTGGATGTTGTTGTGGGGTCTTTTGTGACCTCTTGGATGAGTCGTCGCTGCGTAATTTTGGTCGGCCGGCCACTCCTGGGAAGGTTCACCACTGTTCCATGTTTTCGCCATTTGTGGATAATGGCTCTCACTGTGGTTAGCTGGAGTCCCAAAGCTTTAGAAATTGCTCTATAAACTTTTCCAGACTCATGGATCTCACCAATGTGTCAGAGGAAACACCGTACAACTGGCGACTGTGTCAGCGTGCATGCACCCGGCCCGCCACAGGAGTCGCTAGAGCGCGATGGGACAAGGACATCCCGGCCCGGCCAAACCCTCCCCTAACCCGGACGACGCTGGGCCAATTGTGCATCGCCTCATGGGTCTCCCGGTTGCGGCCGGCTGCGACACAGCCTGGGATCATACCCAGATCTGTAGTGACGCCTCAAGCACTGCAGTGCCTTAGACCGCTGCACCAATCGGGAGGCTGCCAGTTCCTTCATGTTTTGGCTGTAGCCAATGGCTACATTAAGGAACTGGCAGCCTCTCTCTCTCTCTGTTTTCTTCTATTGAATTCAATATACAACCTTCTGTGTTTGTCAAAGAATGATGCCGAGACTAGTTTATGTAGATGCGGATAGATATCCAGCGTTGTGCTTTGTTTGACGCATGCGTATCTTTTATGCAAAGAAGTGACGGGCCTTTCAACAAATGAAATAAGTGGGTGATGGGCGGGACTTTCCAGCCATCAGTCCAGTGGTATATGTAATATATCCGACACTTGAGTTACTTGTTACTACAGCTCGTGAACTCACTCGCTGGGCTGAAGAGACTGAGATTCAGAAGCGGAATATACATTGATAAAACAATTAATTAATTAATTAAAACACAGTCCCCGAATTGACCTTTATTGAAATAAATGACTTGTGTTTAGTAAAAAGCACTGTATAAATGTCTAGTAGATGGCAATGTGCTATTAAAGCCAATCTACTGGTTAGGCTGTATTGCAAGTAGACTAGTGTCTAAATGTTCCCCCGAATCCCCCTTATCTAATTAGCCCACTATAGCAGGTACAATATACAGCCAAAATATTAGGCCTATCTGACAGCAGAAGGCTACATGATCTGTGTGTCTTTCTCTGTTCTCTTTCTACCCTCGACTGCACCACATCAGATTATCTGTATTTTCTCACAGACACAGCACTCGGACCAGCAGAACCAGAACTTTTAGCAAATAAGTCAATTAATTTCACACATTTAGCAAGCATCGGCCCTTTTTTGGGTCTCTCTAACTTTTTCGGCACCACCATTAAATTTTTCTGGTTTGACTGAGTAACTGACAGAGTCAGAACCAGGCGGGCTGCAGCGTTCTGGATAAATTGCAGGGGTTTGATGGCACAAGCGGGGAGCCCAGCCAACAGCAAGTTGCAGTAGTCCAGATGGGAGATGACAAGTGCCTGGATTAGGACCTGTGCCGCTTCCTGTGTGAGGTAGGGTCGTACTCTATGGATGTTGTAGAGCATGAACATGCAGGAGCGGGTCACTGCTTTGATGTTTGACAGGTTGTTGTCCAGGGTCACGCCAAGGTTCTTTGCACTCTGGGAGGGCGACACTGTGGAGTCAACCGTGATGGAGAACTCTTTGAAAAGGCAGGCCTTCCCCCGGGAGGAAGAGCAGTTCCGTCTTGTCGAGGTTGAGCTTGAGGTGGTGGGCCGACATCCAAGTTGAGATATCTGCCAGGCACGCAGAGATGCGCGTCGCCACCTGGGTGTCAGAAGGGGGGAAGGAGAAAAGTAGTTGAGTGTCATCCATATAGCAATGATAGGAGAGACCGTGTGAGGATATGACGGAGCTGAGTGACTTGGTGTATAGAGAGAAGAGGAGAGGGCCTAGAACCGAGCCCTGGGGGACACCAGTAGTGAGAGTACGTGGTGCAGACACAGATCCTCTCCACATCCCCTGGTAGGAGCGGCCTGCCAGGTAGGATGCAATCCAGGAGTGTGCAGAGCCTGAGACTCCCAGCCCTGAGCGGGTGGAGAGGAGGATCTGATGGTTCACGGTGTCGAAGGCAGCGGATAGATCTAGGAGGATGAGAACAGAGGAGAGAGAGTCAGCTTTGGCAGTGTGGAGAGCCTCCGTGACACAGAGTAGAGCAGTCTCGGTTGAGTGATCCGTCTTGAAGCCTGACTGGTTAGGGTCAAGAAGATCGTTCTGTGAGAGATAGCGAGAGAGTTGATCAGAGACAGCATGCTCAAGTGTTTTGGAAAGAAAATAAAGTATATAGTTTTTGACGTCAGATTAGTCTAGTGTTGGTATAGAAAACAAATAGTTGCTACAAAATAACAAAATGAGATTATCTGTGAATAACTAGGCGAGATACTCAAGTGAGAGAGTGGAGTGGAGCCTCCCTCTCTTTCCTTCCTCAAGTAACTCTTCACAACAGCTCGGCAGAACCGTCTTTGAAATGAGTTTGAACAGGAAATATAGGAAAATGCATAGGAAATGTAGTCATTTACAAGGTTAGAAATAATGATTTTTAATATAAATAATAATTGTGTCCTTCAAACTTTGCTGTCGTCAAAGAATCCTCCATTTGCAGCAATTACAGCCTTGCAGACCTTTGGCATTCTAGTTGTCAATTTGTTGAGGTAATCTGAAGAGATTTCACCCCATGCTTCCTGAAGCACCTCCCACAAGTTGGATTGGCTCGATGGGCACTTCTTACGTACCATACGGTCAAGCTGCTCCCACAACAGCTCAATAGGGTTGCGATCCGGTGACTGTGCTGGCCACTCCATTATAGACAGAATACCAGCTGACTGCTTCTTCCCTAAATAGTTATTGCATAGTTTGGAGCTGTGCTTTGGGTCATTGTCCTGTTGTAGGAGGAAATTGGCTCCAATCATGCGCCGTCCACAGGGTATGGCATGGCGTTGCAAAATGGAGTGATAGCCTTCCTTCTTCAAGATCCCTTTTACCCTGTACAAATCTCCCACTTTACCACCACCAAAGCACCCCTAGACCATCACATTGCCTCCACCATGCTTGACAGATGGCATCAAGCACTCTTCCAGCATCTTTTCATTTGGTCTGCGTCTCACAAATATTCTTCTTGGTGATCCGAACACCTCAAACTTCGATTAGTCTGTCAATAACACTTTTTTCCAATCTTCCTCTGTCCAGTGTCTGTGTTCTTTTGCCCATCTTAATCTTTTCTTTTTATTGGCCAGTCTGAGATATGGCTTTTTCTTTGTAACTTTGTCTAGAAGGTCAGCATCCCGGATTCGCCTCTTCACTGTTGACGTTGAGACTGGTGTTTTGCGGGTACTATTTAATCAAACTAGACACTCTAATGTATATGTCTTCTTGCTCAGTTGTGCACCGGGTCCTCCCACTTTCTATTCTGGTTAGAGCCAGTTTGCGCTGTCATGTGAAGGGAGTAGTACACAGCGTTGTACGAGATCTTCAGTTTCTTGGCAATTTCTCGCATGGAATACCCTTCATTTCTCAGAACAAGAATAGACTGACGAGTTTCAGAAGAACGTTCTTTGTTTTTGGCCATTTTGATTCTGTAATCGAACCCACAATTGCTGATGCTCCATATACTCAACTAGTCTCAAGAAGGCCAGTTTTATTGCTTCTTTAATCAGCACAGCAGTATTCAGCTGTGCTAACATAATTGCAAAAGGGTTTTCTAATGATCAATTAGCCTTTTAAAATGATAAACTTGGATTAGCAAACACAACGTTGGAACACAGGACTGATGGTTGCTGATAATGGGCCTCTGTACGCCTATGTAGATATTCCATTAAGAATCTGCTGTTTCCAGCTACAATAGCCATTTACAACATTAACAATGTCTACACTGTATTTCTGATCAATTTGATGTTATTTTAATGGACAAAAAAATAGCTTTTCTCTTATCTATCCTGTTGCCTAGTCACTTTACCCCTACCTACAGTATACTGCTGCTACTGTCTATTATCTATCCTGTTGTCTAGTCACTTTACCCCTACCTACAGTATACTGCTGCTACTGTCTATTATCTATCCTGTTGTCTAGTCACTTTACCCCTACCTACAGTATACTGCTGCTACTGTCTATTATATATCCTGTTGTCTAGTCACTTTACCCCTACCTACAGTATACTGCTGCTACTGTCTATTATCTATCCTGTTGTCTAATCACTTTACCCCTACCTACAGTATACTGCTGCTACTGTCTATTATCTATCCTGTTGTCTAGTCACTTTACCCCTACCTACAGTATACTGCTGCTACTGTCTATTATCTATCCTGTTGTCTAGTCACTTTACCCCTACCTACAGTATACTGCTGCTACTGTCTATTATCTATCCTGTTGTCTAGTCACTTTACCCCTACCTACAGTATACTGCTGCTACTGTCTATTATCTATCCTGTTGTCTAGTCACTTTACCCCTACCTACAGTATACTGCTGCTACTGTCTATTATCTATCCTGTTGTCTAGTCACTTTACCCCTACCTACAGTATACTGCTGCTACTGTCTATTATCTATCCTGTTGCCTAGTCACTTTACCCCTACCTACAGTATACTGCTGCTACTGTCTATTATCTATCCTGTTGTCTAGTCACTTTACCCCTACCTACAGTATACTGCTGCTACTGTCTATTATCTATCCTGTTGTCTAGTCACTTTACCCCTACCTACAGTATACTGCTGCTACTGTCTATTATCTATCCTGTTGTCTAGTCACTTTACCCCTACCTACAGTATACTGCTGCTACTGTCTATTATCTATCCTGTTGTCTAGTCACTTTACCCCTACCTACAGTATACTGCTGCTATTATCTATCCTGTTGCCTAGTCACTTTACCCCTACCTACAGTATACTGCTGCTACTGTCTATTATCTATCCTGTTGTCTAGTCACTTTACCCCTACCTACAGTATACTGCTGCTACTGTCTATTATCTATCCTGTTGTCTAGTCACTTTACCCCTACCTACAGTATACTGCTGCTACTGTCTATTATCTATCCTGTTGTCTAGTCACTTTACCCCTACCTACAGTATACTGCTGCTACTGTCTATTATCTATCCTGTTGTCTAGTCACTTTACCCTACCTATATGTACTGTACATAGTTACCTCGTACCCCTGCACATTCACTCAGTACTGGTAGTCCCTGTATACAGTGCATTCGGAAAGTATTCAGACCCGTTTACTTTTTCCATATTTTGTTTACGTTACAGTCTTATTCTAAAATTGATTAAATCATTTTTTCCCCTCATCAATCTACACACAATACCCCATAATGACAAAGCAAAAACCGTTTTTTATACATTTTCATACATCACATTTACATAATTATTCAGACCCTTTACTCAGTACTTTGTTGAAGCAACTTTGGCAGCGATTACAGCCTCGAGTCATGTGCCTTTTACTGAGGAGTGGATTCCGTCTGGCCACTCTACCATAAAGGCCTGATTAGTGGAGTGCTGCAGAGATGATTGTCTTTCTGGAAGGTTCTCCCATCTCCACAGAGGAAGTCTAGAGCTCTGTCAGAGTGACCATCGGGTTCTTGGTCACCTCCCTGACCAAGGCCCTTCTCCCCAATTGCTCAGTTTGGCCGGGCGGCCAGCTCTAGGAAGAGTCTTGGTGGTTCCAAACTTCTTCAATTTAAGAATGATGGCTACTGTGTTCTTGGGGACCTTCAATGCTGCAAAACATTTTTGGTATCCTTCCCCAGATCTGTGCCTCGACACAATCCTGTCTCGGAGCTCTACGGACAATTCCTTCGACCTCATGGCTTGGTTTTTGCTCTGACATGCACTGTCAGCTGTGGGATCTTATATAGACAGGTGTGTGCCTTTGCAAATAATGTCCAATCAATTGAATTTCCCACCGGTGGACTCCAATCAAGTTATATAAACATCTCAAGGATGATCAATGGAAACAGGATGCACCTGAGCTCAATTTCGAGTCTCATAGCAAAAGGTCTGAATAGTTATGTAAATAAGGTATTTCTGTTTTTTATTTTTAATCCATTTGCAAAAATGTCTAAAAACCTGTTTTCGATTTGTTATTATGGGGTATTGTGTGTAGATTGATGAGGATTTTATTCATTTAATCCATTTCAGAATAAGGCTGTAATGTAACAAAATGTAGAAAAAGTAAAGGGGGCTGAATACTTTCCGAATGCACTGTATAGCCATGTTATGTTTACTCGTTATTGTTATTCGTTATTCACTGTGTATTTATTCTTGTGTCACTATTTCTATTTTTTTATTTGTATCTTTATCTTTAACTCTGCGATGTTGGAAAATAACCCGTAAGTAGGCATTTCACTGTTAATTTACACCTGTTGTTTATGAAGCATCTGACAAATAAAATGTGATTTGATTTGATGTATTTCAAGCCCTTTTTACATCAGCAGTTGTCACAGAGTGCTTATCCATTCACTCTCAGCAGTCTCGATGCTAATGTTAGTGAACAGTGCTTATCCATTAACTCTCTGCAGTCTCAATGCTAATGTTAGTGAACAGTACTTATCCATTAACTCTCTGCAGTCTCAATGCTAATGTTAGTGAACAGTACTTATCCATTCACTCTCAGCAGTCTCGATGCTAATGTTAGTGAACAGTCCTTATCCATTCACTCTCAGCAGTCTCGATGCTAATGTTAGCGCACAGTGTTATCCATTAACTCTCTGCAGTCTCAATGCTAATGTTAGTGAACAGTACTTATCCATTAACTCTCTGCAGTCTCAATGCTAATGTTAGTGAACAGTGCTTATCCATTAACTCTCTGCAGTCTCAATGCTAATGTTAGTGAACAGTACTTATCCATTAACTCTCTGCAGTCTCAATGCTAATGTTAGTGAACAGTACTTATCCATTCACTCTCAGCAGTCTCGATGCTAATGTTAGTGAACAGTACTTATCCATTCACTCTCAGCAGTCTCGATGCTAATGTTAGCGCACAGTGTTATCCATTAACGCTCAGCAGTCTCAATGCTAATGTTAGTGAACAGTGGCTCTAGCTATCGTACGTATACAACCACAGAAAGCGGCAAAGGTCCTAATCCAGGCACTTGTCATCTCCCGTCTGGATTACTGCAACTCGCTGTTGGCTGGGCTCCCTGCCTGTGCCATTAAACCCCTACAACTTATCCAGAACGCTGCAGCCCGTCTGGTGTTCAACCTTCCCAAGTTCTCTCATGTCACCCCGCTCCTCCGCACACTCCACTAGCTTCCAGTTGAGGCTTGCATCTACTACAAGACCATGGTGCTTGCCTATGGAGCTGTGAGGGGAACGGCACCTCCTTACCTTCAGGCTCTGATCAGACCCTACACCCAAACGAGGGCACTACGTTCATCCACCTCTGGCCTGCTAGCCCCACTACCTCTACGGAAGCACAGTTCCCGCTCAGCCTAGTCAAAGCTATTCGCTGCTCTGGCACCCCAATGGTGGAACAAGCTCCCCCACGACGCCAGGACAGCAGAGTCACTGACCACCTTCCGGAGACACTTGAAACCCTACCTCTTTAAGGAATACCTGGAATAGTATAAAGTAATCCTTCTTCCCCCACCCCCCTAAATTTTTTTTAAAAAAATTTAAAAAAAATAAAAAAATAAAGGTGGTTGTCCCACTGGCTAACCTAAGTTGAATGCACCAATTTGTAAGTCGCTCTGGATAAGAGCGTCTGCTAAATGATGTAAATGTAAATGTAAATACGTAAGTAATATGGCTACAGGTTCATCTGCCTCACCTAAAGCCTATTCTTGTTGGAAGCTACCAAGTGCTAACAGTCAGTATCTGGATAACGTGTGAAATACTTGATAATGTATGTGATATCAACAGAGAAGTATATTTTCTGAGTGATTTAAATATTGACTGGCTTTCATCAAGCTGCCCACTCAAGAAAAAACTTCAAACTGTAACCAGTGCCTGCAACCTGGTTCAGGTTGTCAGTCAACCTACCAGGGTAGTTACAAATAGCACAGGAATTAAATAATGTATTGATCACATCTTTACTAATGCTGCAGAACTTTGCTTTAAAGCAGTATCAAAATCCATAGCATGTAGTGATCCCAATATAGTAGCCATATCTAGGAAAACCAAAGTTCCAAAGGCTGGGCCTAATATAGTATATACAGTGGGGAAAACAAGTATTTAGTCAGCCACCAATTGTGCAAGTTCTCCCACTTAAAAAGATGAGAGAGGCCTGTAATTTTCATCATAGGTACACGTCAACTATGACAGACAAAATGAGAAAAAGAAATCCAGAAAATCACATTGTAGGATTTTTAATGAATTTATTTGCAAATTATGGTGGAAAATAAGTATTTGGTCAATAACAAAAGTTTCTCAATACTTTGTTATATGCCCTTTGTTGGCAATGACACAGGTCAAACGTTTTCTGTAAGTCTTCACAAGGTTTTCACACACTGTTGCTGGTATTTTGGCCCATTCCTCCATGCAGATCTCCTCTAGAGCAGTGATGTTTTGGGGCTGTCGCTGGGCAACACGGACTTTCAACTCCCTCCAAAGATTTTCTATGGGGTTGAGATCTGGAGACTGGCTAGGCCACTCCAGGACCTTGAAATGCTTCTTACGAAGCCACTCCTTCGTTGCCCGGGCGGTGTGTTTGGGATCATTGTCATGCTGAAAGACCCAGCCACATTTCATCTTCATTGCCCTTGCTGATGGAAGGAGGTTTTCACTCAAAATCTCACGATACATGGCCCCATTCATTCTTTCCTTTACACGGATCAGTCATCCTGGTCCCTTTGCAGAAAAACAGCCCCAAAGCATGATGTTTCCACCCCCATGCTTCACAGTAGGTATGGTGTTCTTTGGATGCAACTCAGCATTCTTTGTCCTCCAAACACGACGAGTTGAGTTTTTACCAAAAAGTTATATTTTGGTTTCATCTGACCATATGACATTCTCCCAATCCTCTTCTGGATCATCCAAATGCACTCTAGCAAACTTCAGACGGGCCTGGACATGTACTGGCTTAAGCAGGGGGACACGTCTGGCACTGCAGGATTTGAGTCCCTGGCGGCCTAGTGTGTTACTGATGGTAGGCTTTGTTACTTTGGTCCCAGCTCTCTGCAGGTCATTCACTAGGTCCCCCCGTGTGGTTCTGGGATTTTTGCTCACCGTTCTTGTGATAATAATAATATAAGAGTGATCATTTTGACCCCACGGGGTGAGATCTTGCGTGGAGCCCCAGATCGAAGGAGATTATCAGTGGTCTTCCATTTCCTAATAATTGCTCCCACAGTTGATTTCTTCAAACCAAGCTGCTTGCCTATTGCAGATTCAGTCTTCCCAGCCTGGTGCAGGTCTACAATTTTGTTTCTGGTGTCCTTTGACAGCTCTGGTCTTGGCCATAGTGGAGTTTGGAGTGTGACTGTTTGAGGTTGTGGACAGGTGTCTTTTATACTGATAACAAGTTCAAACAGGTGCCATTAATACAGGTAACAAGTGGAGGACAGAGGAGCCTCTTAAAGAAGAAGTTACAGGTCTGTGAGAGCCAGAAATCTTGCTTGTTTGTAGGTGACCAAATACTTATTTTCCACCATAATTTGCAAATAAAATTCATTAAAAATCCTACAATGTGATTTTCTGGAAAAATAATTCTCAATTTGTCTGTCATAGTTGACGTGTACCTATGATGAAAATTACAGGCCTCTCTCATCTTTTTAAGTGGGAGAACTTGCACAATTGGTGGCTGACTAAATACTTTTTTCCCCCACTGTAAGAGGTCATACAATAAGTTTTGTAGTGATTCATATGTTGATGACGTAAATAATATTTGCTGGTCTGTGGTGTGTAATGAGGAGCAACCAGACGCTGCACTTGACACATTTATGAAATTGCTTATTCCAGTTACTAATAAGCATAAACCCATTAAGAAAGTGACTGTAAAAACGGTTGAATCCCCTTCGATTGATGAGGAATTGAAAAATGGTATGGTTGAGAGAGATGAGGCAAAAGTTATGGCAAATAAGTCTAGCAGCCCAATCGATTGGCAAACGTACTGCAAATTAAGAAATCATGTGACTAAACTAAATAAAAATAAAAATATACTATGAAATAAAAATAAATTATATAAAGAATGATAGTAAAAAGCTTTGGAGCACCCTAAATGAAATTTTGGGAAAAAAGGCAAACTCGGCTCCATCATTCATTGAATCAGATGGGTCATTCATCACAAACCCACTGATATTGCCAACTACTTTAATTACTTTTTCATTGGCAAGATAAGGAAACTTAGGCATGACATGCCAGCAACAAACGCTGACACTACATATCCAAGTATATCTGACCAAATTATGAAAGACAAGCATTGTACTTTTGAAATCCGTAAAATTAGTGTGGAAGAGGTGAAAAACATATTGTTGTCTATCAACAATGACAAGCCACCGGGGTCTGACAATCTGGATGGAAAATTACTGAGGATAATAGCGGACGATATTGCCACTCCTATTTGCCATATCTTCAATTTAAGCCTACTAGAAAGTGTGTGCCCTCAGGCCTGGAGCGAAGCAAAAGTCATTCTGCTACCCAAGAATAGTAAAGCCCCCTTTACTGGCTCAAATAGCCGACCAATCAACCTGTTACCAACCGTTAGTAAAGTTTTGGAAAAAATGGTGTTTGACAGATACAATGCTATTTTACAGTAACAAATTGACAACAGACTTTCAGCACGCTTATAGGGAAGGACCTTCAACAAGCACAACACTTACACAAATGACTGATGATTGGCTGAGAGAAATTGATGATAAAAAGATTGTGGGGGCTGTTTTGTTAGACTTCAGTGTGGCTTTTGACATTATCGATCATAGTCTGCTGCTGGAAAAACGTATGTGTTATGGCTTTACACCCCCTGCTATATTGTGGATAAAGAGTTACTTGTCTAACAGAACACAGAGGCTGTTCTTTAATGGAAGCCTCTCCAACATAATCCAGGTAGAATCAGGAAATCCCCAGGGTAGCTGTTTAGGCCCCTTACTTTTTTAATCATTGCTAACGACATGCCACTGGCTTTGAGTAAAGCCAGTGTGTCTATGTATGTGGATGACTCAACGCTATACACGTCAGCTACCACAGTGACTGAAATAACAGCAACACTTAACAAAGAGCTGCAGTTAGTTTTAGAATGGGTGGCAAGGAATAAGTTAGTCCTAAATATTTCCTAAAGTAAAAGCGTTGTATTTGGGACAAATCATTCACTAAACCCTAAACCTCAACTACATCTCGTAATGAATAATGTGGAAATTGAGCTTGGAGTAACCCTGGATTGTAAACTGTCATGGTCAAAACATATTGATACAACAGTAGCTAAGATGGGGAGAAGCCTGTCCATAATAAAGTGCTACGCTGCCTTCTTAACAACACTATCAACAAGGTAGGTCCTACAGGCCCTAGTTTTGTCACACCTAGATGACTACTGTTCAGTAGTGTGGTCAGGTGCCACAAAGAGGGACTTAGGAAAATTGCAATTGGCTCAGAACAGGGCAGCATGGCTGGCCCTTAAAAGTACACGGAGAGCTAACATTAATGACCTGCAAGTCAATCTCTCATGGCTCAAAGTGGAAGAGAGATTTGGATGGTGTATCAATACACCCAGTCACTACAAAGATACAGGGGTCCTTCCTAACTCAGTTGCCGGAGAGGAAGGAAACCGCTCAGGGATTTCACCATGAGGCCAATGTTGATTTGAAAACAGTTGCAGAGTTTAATGGTTGTGATAGGAGAAAACTGAGGATGGATCAACAACATTGTAGTTACTCCACAATACTATCCTAAATGATAGAGTGAAAATAAGGAAGACTGTACAAAATAAAAATATTCCAAAACATGCATCATGTTTGCAATAAGGTAAAACTGCAACAACAAAAAAAAGCAAAATCCTAGTGGAAAACCTGGTTCAGTTTGCTTTCAAGGCCAAATCTACACTGGAGTTGCTTACCAATACGACATTTAATGTTCCTGAGTGGCATAGTTACAGTTTTGACTTAAATTGGCTTGAAAATCTATGGCAAGACTTTAAAATGGCTGTCTAGCAATGATCAACATCCAACTTCACAGAGCTTGAAGAATTTTTACAAGAATAATGTGCAAATATTGTACAATCCAGGTGTGCAAAGCTGTTAGAGACATACCCAGAAATAATCACAGCTGTAATCGCTGCCAAAGGTGATTCTAACACTACTTGTTTTTGTTTGAAGTGTTGACAAGATGAATGTACCGAGCTGTCTGTTTAAACTACTAGCACACAGCTCGGACACCCATGCATACTCCACAAGACATGCCACCAGAGGTCTCTTCACAGTCCCCAAGTCCAGAACAGACTGTGGGAGGCACACTGTACTACATTGAACCATGACTACATGGAACTCTATTCCACATCAGGTAACTGATGCAAGCAGTAGAATCAGATTTTAAAAAACAGGTAAAAATACACCTTATGGAACAGCGGGGACTGTGAAGAGACACACACAAAGGTACAGACACGCGCATACATTGTAATAGTGTTGTATGATGGTATTATACATTTTGTATTGTAGATATGTAGTGGTGTAATAATGTTATATGATGTACTGTTTGGACCTCAGGAAGAGTAGCTGCTGCCTTGCCATGGGGATCCCTAATAAATACAAATACAAATACAAACCCAGAGTGTGTATCACAGTCTTTCCTGGCCCATAGACAACTTTAAGGGTAAAGAAACACATACGTAATTCTGTCATTTTGGTTAACTATCCCTTTAAAGGCTATAGTGGCCACAGAAGCCCAGCTATGGCCAAACACACATCCTACATAGGCTACTATGTCCTCTGCTGCAGTACTCTATCGGAAATTCATAAGCTTTGACACTGAACCATGTTCAAAACAGAGTGTATTGGCAAGTTGAAGACAGTGGTGTAATGATCCATTTCTATGTGTGTGTATGAGAGAAGAGAGCGAGAGAAGAGAGCGAGGTCACTCCATCAATCTGCAATTGTCGTTCTCTCAATCTATTTCAGTTGTGGCTCCACAGAGGGAGGGGGGGCAAGGCACCGATTCATCACTGGGATTGGAAATAAGACCGACACAGCACAGTTTGTCATGTGAGATTAGTCTGAAGCTGGTAACGGCTGTCCTTAATAGAGTCTCCACCATCACACACTACTCATCCCCTGGAACCCACCACTACTGCTGCAGACCAGTGTGTGTGTGTGTGTGTGTGTGTGTGTGTGTGTGTGTGTGTGTGTGTGTGTGTGTGTGTGTGTGTGTGTGTGTGTGTGTGTGTGTGTGTGTGTGTGTGTGTGTGTGTGTGTGTGTGTGTGTGTGTGTGTGTGTGTGTGTGTGTGTGTGTGTGTGTGTGTGTGTGTTTGTGTGTGTAGAGCAGGGATGGACAACAGGCGGATCAATTTCTAAAAAACAAAACAAAACTCAGACGGTGTCTCAACTTAATGTTGGGAGTTAGAATAGTAGAATACACAAGGTGCAATTTCGAAATGTGGTTTTTCACTTGTAATGTCAGCCACTGACAGTCACTCAATTAGCCCATGTCAGCTAACATTTTTTAGATTCGTAAATTAGTCTAGCCAGCTACAGTGCCTTCAGAAAGTATTCACACCCCTAGACTTATTCCACATTTTGTTTTGTTTCAGCCTGAATTCAAAATGGATTAAATAAAACAAATTTCTCAACACACAATACCCCATAATGACAAAGTGAAAACATGTTTTTAGAAATGTTTGCACATTTGTTGAAAATGAAATACAGAATTATCTAATTTACATAAGTATTCACACCACTGAGTCAATACATGTTAGAATCACCTTTGGCAGCGATGACAGCTGTGAGTCTTTCTGGGTAAGTCTCTAAGAGCTTTGCACACCTGGATTGTACAATATTTGCACATTATTCTTGTAAAAATTCTTCAAGCTCTGTGAAGTTGGATGTTGATCATTGCTAGACAGCCATTTTAAAGTCTTGCCATAGATTTTCAAGCCAATTTAAGTCAAAACTGTAACTAGGCAACTCAGGAACATTCAATGTTGTCTTGGTAAGCAACTCCAGTGTAGATTTGGCCAAAAGCAAACTGAACCAGGTTTTCAACTAGGATTTTGCTTTTTTGTTGTTGTTGCAGTTTTACTTTAGTGCCTTATTGCAAACAGGATGCATGTTTTGGAATATTTTTCTTCTGTACAGGCTTCCTTCTTTTCACTCTGTCATTTAGGTTAGTATTGTGGAGTAACTACAATGTTGTTGATCCATCCTCAGTTTTCTCCTATCACAGCCATTAAACTTATGTGGATTATAATTAATTGACTTTTTTGTTGGGGTTGGTACATTTTTCGTAAGGGAAAAAATAGTCTGAAATATCAAAGCGGAAATTACTTCAGAACTTCAGAACCATTTTTAAACCTCAAAAACACTACTAGTTTTAAAGTTGTGATCAAATTAAGATCCTACACAGAGAAACAAACAGAAGAAATGCATAGCCAAGTGTAAAATTTTTAAAGCCTATCTTATTGATCACACTGTTTGATCCATGGCTTGGCAATACCCAGTTCTTGCTGCGTATGTACACTACCAAAGGCTATTCCATTGTTTTTACATGTCAGGAAGACCCTTTCAATGATCAAAAATAGGAGTGACCACATGACATGTAAACACAATGCTCAATCTCTATTCAAATCTGTTGTGGGCATTCTTATTTTAATAATAATGAAAACTCCACCTTCAGTGATCTTCAGCTGAAACAGAGTTGGGCAGGTAAAAGTGAATATATTCCAATGGTTGAAAAAACAACACTAACTCTAAGGCAAATGGAGATATTTGCAGGCAACTGAGATTACGGCATGTGTTGCCCTTTTAATTACGGAGTGTGGTGCCATCTGTAGATTATGGAGTGTGTTGCCGTTTTAAAAACGGAGTGTGAAAACCTAAAGTGTAACCAAAACTTAAGCCAAGGCATTAATTCAGAGCGGTTGGAGTTAAGGTTTGGGATAAGGTTAAAACAAGAAAAACGAAAATTACAAAACAAGTGCCAAGCACTGGGATTGAACCCGCGATGCTCGGAGCCATAGCTCACGGTTTTAGCCCATTCTCACTTACATCCTCAACACCCTAGCTCGTCGCAAGCCTATAGATGGTAACAGACACCCGCACTGCCCCTAGTGGGCGGTTGGAAATTGCCATGGAAATATAATGCCATGCCGTAACTTTACCACTCCAATAACACCTGGACAGCTCTTAATCCACCAGAGTTTGGTCTCTGAAAAAAACATTTGTTTTTCGTAGGCTTGAAGTCTTGAACCTGCCCATATTTTAAACTATGCAGGCATCACATCTATTCTCCTCAAACCAAATAAATCAAAAACCAGAGAGCCTTATTAGCTGGATAACAGGGCATTTTGAGAATAGGAAGCATCCTTGAAAATATAGATCCATAACCCACAGTGGATTCCGATTGAACATGGTCTGAGGAAGATACAGAGGTAGATCTATCTGGGGCTTTGCATTCACATGAACATGGCCCCATATTAAGTTAGAAGGAGAGAGAGAGAGAAGGGTGGTGTGGTTAGAAGGAGAGAGAGGCGGAGGGGGTTAGAAGAAGAGAGAGAGGGGTGGGGGTGGGGTTAGAAGGAGAGAGAGTGGGTGGGGTTAGAAGAAGAGGGGGGTGGGGTTAGAGAGAGAGAGGCAGAGGGGGTTAGAAGGAGAGAGCGAGAGGAGGGGTTGGGTTAGAAGGAGAGAGCGAGAGGAGGGGTTGGGTTAGAAGGAGAGAGCGAGAGGAGGGGTTAGAAGGAGAGAGAGAATTGGCTGTTCGCTAGGCGTAGGCAAGACCATAAGCAAATAGGTAAACTGGGATAATACTAAAGAGTTAATCAGGGTGATTTTAACACAAATAGACAGGTATTTACCTTTCCATGGTAGCAAGATCTTATCTATTTTTTCTAACTTTCTATTAAAATGTATTGAAGTGAGATCATTTATTTAATTTGGGATGTGTATTCCAAGTATATCCACATCACCATCAGACCATTTTATTGGTAAACTACATGGTAATGTAAAAATTGTATTTTTTATTGATCCAATATGTAATATTTATCATAATTTGGTTGTAATCCAGAGTGGTTAGAAAATGTATCTAGATCTCTATGAGGCTGTGGAGGGATTCAAGTTGTGGATTTAAAAGAAAACATGAATCATCAGCATACAATGACACCTTTGTTTTTAAGCCCTGGATTTCTAATCCCTTGATATTATTGTTGGATCTGATTTTAATAGCTAACATTTCGATGGCCATAATAAATAGATATACCGATAGTGGACAACCTTGTTTTACTCCTCTTGACAGTTTAAAACTTTCTGAGAAATATAGTTATTTACTATTTTACACCTAGGGTTACTATACATGATTTTAACCCATTTTATAAGAGATTCTCAAAAATTGAAATGCTCCAGGCATTTATAAATAAGCTCCAGTCGTACTTTATCAAATGCCTTTTCAAGTCTGTTATGAATAGTAGGCCTGGTTTCACCAGATTTTTCATAGTGTTCTATTGTTTCCAGTACTTGCCTTATATTATCTCCAATGCATCGTCCATGTAAAAAACATGTCTGATTAGAATGAATAATGTCCAACAATACCTTTTTAATTCTATGCGCTATACATTTTGCTAGAATTTGTGCATCACAACACTGAAGTGTAAGGGGCCTCCAATTTTTTTTATGGACTGGATCTTTATATTTCCCACTTGCATCCGGTTTCAGTAAAAATTAAATCAGACCTTCTTCTTGAGGGTCTGATAATCTACCATTTACATAGAAGTGGTTCAAACATGCTAATAACGGTCCTCTGTGTATATCAAAAAAGGTTTGATATACCTCGACTGGTATGCCATCCAACCCTGGCGTTTTCCCGGACTTAAAGTCTTTAAATGCATCCAGAAGTTCCTCCTGTGTAATTTTACCTTCTGTATGGCTGTTAATTTTACATTATCAATGGAAAAAAATCCCTACAATTAGCTTCAGTTAGAGGAGATGGAGGCGACTGAAACGAAAACATATGCTTAAAGTACTTTGCTTCCTCCTTCAAAATATAATTTGGTGAATCATGGGTGACTCGGTCATTTGTAACCAGTTTCAGTAAATTATTTTTGGTAGCATTTCTATGTTGAAGAAAATAATAATAATTTGGTGCATTTTTCCCCATATTCCATCCAGTTTGAATTGGCTTTTTACCAAATTACCGTACGACAGACCACGTATTCACCCTGCACACCCTAATTGACAAACAAACAAACCAAAACAAAGGCAAAGTCTTCTCATGCTTTGTTGATTTCAAAAAAGCTTTTGACTCATTTTGGCATGAGGGTCTGCTATACCAAATTGATGGAAAGCGGTTTTGGGGGAAAAACATACAACGTTCTAAAATACATGTACACAAACAACAAGTGTGCGGTTAAAATGGGCAAAAAATACACACATTTCTTTCCACAGGGCCGTGGGGTGACACAGGGATGCAGCTTGAGCCCCACCCTCTTCACCATATATATCAAAAAATTGTCAAGGGCACTAGAACAGTCTGCAGCACCCGGCCTCACCCTACTAGAATCTGAAGTCAAATGTTTACTGTTTTCTGATGATCTGGTCCTTCTGTCCCCAACCAATGAGGGGCTACATCAGCACCTAGATCTTCTGCACAGATTCTGTCAGACCATCTAGACATTGTTGACCTAGAGTACACCAAAAAATATACCTACCTCGGCCTAAACATCAGCACCACAAGGTAACTTCCACAAAGCTGTGGACAATCTGAGAGACAAGGCAAGAAGGGCCTTCTATGCCATCAAAAGGAACATAAAATTCGACATCCCAATTAGAATCTGGCTAAAAACACTTAAATCTGTTATAGAACCCATTGCCCTTTATGGTACTGGCAAATTCTCTAAAACAACGCTGGAGGCACCTTATGATAGAGAAATGAACATTCAGTTTTCTGGCAACAACTCTGGTGGACATTCCTGCCAATTGCACTCTCCCTCAAAACTTGTGGCATTGTGTTGTATTTTTGTTTAGTGTATATATAATAATAATAATAATAACAATAATAATAATAATAATAACAAACAAATGTTTAAAAATGTACGTGGAGTAAGCCTAACCTGATGTAGGTCCCCTGTAGCTCAGTTGGTAGAGCATGGCGTTTGCAACGCCAGCGTTGTGGTTTCGATTCCCACGGGGAGCAGTATGAAAAATGTATGCACTCACTAACTGTAAGTCGCTCTGGATAAGAGTGTCTGCTAAATGACTAAAATGTAAAATATAGAATGATTAATTAAGTTCAATACTATTACTGCTATTTCAAATGAGCAATCAAACACTTTTTACAATAAGAATAATGTCTAACTGTAGCCTATAGAATACTGTCAGTCAGCTAACTGTAGCCTATAGAATACTGTCAGTCAGCTAACTGTAGCCTATAGAATACTGTCAGTCAGCTAACTGTAGCCTATAGAATACTGTCAGTCAGCTAACTGTAGCCTATAGAATACTGTCAGTCAGCTAACTGTAGCCTATAGAATACTGTCAGTCAGCTAACTGTAGCCTATATAATACTGTCAGTCAGCTAACTGTAGCCTATAGAATACTGTCAGTCAGCTAACGGTAGCCTATAAAATACTGTCAGTCAGCTAACTGTATCCTATAGAATACTGTCAGTCAGCTAACGGTAGCCTATAGAATACTGTTAGTCAGCTAACTGTATCCTATAGAATACTGCCAGTCAGCTAACGGTAGCCTATAGAATACTACTGCTTATCACTACTGTAGCCTATAGAATTGTCACGCCCTGGCTCTGGGGACTCTCGTATGTTGAGCCAGGGTGTTCATTTGTTTATGTTCTAGTCGTTGTATTTCTATGTTGGCCAGGGTGGCTCCCAATCAGAGAGGGCTGTAGCTCGTTGTCTCTGATTGGGAGTCATACTTAGGTAGCCGTTAGGCATTCATTGTTTGTGGTTTCTTGTTCTTATTTGGTTTGTGTTCAACCGTAGACATCACGTTTTCGTCTGTTGTTTTGATCGTGTGATCATTCTCGAAATAAATATGTTCACCTTCAACGCTGCGCATTGGTCCTCCTCCTTAGACGATCGTGACAGAAGAAACCACCAGAACTGGACCAAGCAGCCTAGTGATGAGCAGAGTGGGTGGACTTGGGAACAGTGAAGGAAGAGCTTCGACTGGGTCAAGCCGAATGAGGAGCTGAATGGCGGAGATTGGAAGCAGAAGAGCGAGAGTTGGGCGAGAATTATAGAGGCCTGGCCCACGGGGAAGAGAGACTCCCCGAAAATTTTTAGGGGGGGGCTCACGACGTCGGACCAGCAGGAGGCCGCGATAGAGCGGCCCAGCGGGTTGCCAGAGGAGGCCGCCAGGTTACGGGGGCCACTGGTCGAAGAGGGGATGGAGGATGTAGAGGCACGGCGAGAGGTACTGGCGTGTGTTGCCAGTCCGGTCCGGCCTGTTCCTGATCCCCACGTGGGGCCAGTGGTGTGTGTTCCCAGTACGGTCCGGCCTGTTCCTGCCACTCGCACCAAGTCAGTGGTGCGCTTCGTCAGCCCGGCACGGCCCGTTCCTGCTCCCCGCACCAAGTCAGTGGTGCGCTTCGTCAGCCCAGCTCGGCCCGTTCCTGCTCCCCGCACCAAGTCAGTGGTGCGCTTCGTCAGCCCGGTCCGGCTCGCTCCTGCTCCCCGCACCAAGTCAGTGGTGCGTTTCGTCAGCCCGGCGCGGCCCGTTCCTGCTCCCCGCACCAAGTCAGTGGTGCGCTTCGTCAGCCCGGTCCGGCCCGTTCCTGCTCCCCGCACCAAGTCAGTGGTGCGCTTCGTCAGCCCGGCTCGGCCCGTTCCTGCTCCCCGCACCAAGTCAGTGGTGCGCTCGTCAGCCCGGCTCGGCCCGTTCCTGCTCCCCGCACCAAGTCAGTGGTGTGCTTCGTCCAGCCCAGTCCGGCCTGTCCCTGCTCCACGCACCAAGCCTACGGTGTGCGTCGTCAGCCTGGTAAGGCCCGTTCCTCCTCCACGCACCAAGCCAGGGGTGCGCGTCGTCAGTCCAGCACAACCCGTGCCTGGGTCACCGGTGCCTGGTAAGGTCCCGGTCAACTGCTCCACTACGGAGCTGAAGCTATCCGCTCCACCAGTGTGCAGTCCAGCTCCGGTCAGCAGGGCCAGACCGGACCAGGGGTACTTTGGGGGTTTAGAGAAGGAGTGGGGGTCATGTCCGAGCCGGATCCGCCGCCGAGGCGGAGTGCCCACCCGGTCCCTCCCCTGTTGTGTTTGGTTGGCGCGGTCGGAGTCCGCGCCTTTGGGGGGTACTGTCACGCCCTGGCTCTGGGGACTCTCGTATGTTGAGCCAGGGTGTTCATTTGTTTATGTTCTAGTCGTTGTATTTCTATGTTGGCCAGGGTGGCTCCCAATCAGAGAGGGCTGTAGCTCGTTGTCTCTGATTGGGAGTCATACTTAGGTAGCCGTTAGGCATTCATTGTTTGTGGTTTCTTGTTCTTATTTGGTTTGTGTTCAACCGTAGACATCACGTTTTCGTCTGTTGTTTTGATCGTGTGATCATTCTCGAAATAAATATGTTCACCTTCAACGCTGCGCATTGGTCCTCCTCCTTAGACGATCGTGACAAGAATACTACTGTGTATCACTACTGTAGCCTATAGAATACTACTGTGTATCACTACTGTAGCCTATAGAATACTACTGTGTATCACTACTGTATCCTATAGAATACTACTGTGTATCACTACTGTATCCTATAGAATACTACTGTGTATCACTACTGTAGCCTATAGAATACTACTGTGTATCACTACTGTAGCCTATAGAATACTACTGTGTATCACTACTGTATCCTATAGAATACTACTGTGTATCACTACTGTAGCCTATAGAATACTACTGCGTATCACTACTGTAGCCTATAGAATACTACTGTGTATCACTACTGTAGCCTATAGAATACTACTGTGTATCACTACTGTAGCCTATAGAATACTACTGTGTATCACTACTGTATCCTATAGAATACTACTGTGTATCACTACTGTAGCCTATAGAATACTACTGTGTATCACTACTGTAGTCTATAGAATACTACTGTGTATCACTACTGTAGCCTATAGAATACTACTATGTATCACTACTGTAGCCTATAGAATACTACTGTGTATCACTACTGTAAGGCAATGATAATTAATAATTTCCTCCTTCTTTTCCTTCACAGTGGAGGTTGTTTGTCTGCAGCAGACAACACCTCTGGGGGTTTTAAGATTAACAATCTTGCGAATGCAAATCACGTCTCTCCATAGAAGCCTTGCTTTGATAAGAAGAAAAAGATAACAGGAGAGATAAAACAAAGTAACCAGGAGAGAGCCTCATCTAATATTTAGACTGTTTTCAAGAGTAAACACAAAATGATTTACAAGTTGATTCTGCACCTAAAGTCTACAGTGGAAACAGTGAGAAGTGCAAAATACCAAATTCACTTCCATAAAGCATATAATTATTTCAATATATCATAGTTCAGGAGGCACTGTTTAAAACAAAGAGAAAACATTATCTGACACAATGCCCACACAATACCATCAGAAATATGGCAGTACTATTCCTGACCATTTATGTGTTGGTCCAAATCCAAACCAACCATAGCTTAGCTAAAACTGTTGACCTGCAAAGTTATCCAGCTAACCTAAAACAAACCATTGGCTTTACTGCATTATTTTCAGTACAAAAAGCTTGACTTGTCTCTGTGTCCTTACGGGACCAAATACCCACCCACATTCTGACAACACTCTTGTCATCTCTTCACCGATGTATTTTACCAGTAGGTATGTTTTAAATGTTTAAAGGTGTGTCAAATATACTTATTAGACAAGTTCAGTCAGTACCCTCCCCATTTCGCTCAGTTTCACAACATTTTCCACCTAATGAACATGACCCAGGAGGGACAGTGCTATGTCTCAGAGACCCAGGGGGGACAGTGCTATGTCTCAGAGACCCAGGAGGGACAGTGCTATGTCTCAGAGACCCAGGTGGGACAGTGCTATGTCTCAGAAACCCAGGAGGGACAGTGCTATGTCTCAGAAACCCAGGGGGGACAGTGCTATGTCTCAGAAACCCAGGGGGGACAGTGCTGTGTCTCAGAGACCCAGGGGGGACAGTGCTGTGTCTCAGAGACCCAGGGGGGACAGTGCTATGTCTCAGAGACCAAGGGGGGACAGTGCTATGTCTCAGAGACCCAGGAGGGACAGTGCTATGTCTCAGAGACCCAGGAGGGACAGTGCTGTGTCTCAGAGACCCAAGAGGGACAGTGCTATGTCTCAGAGACCCAGGGGGGACAGTGCTATGTCTCAGACTGCCCTCCTCCTGAATTCATTTGTCTGGGGTCGGTGTTTCCTCCCAGTCCCCTTGGGGGTAGAGGAGTGACCAGTGAGGACCAAAGTGAAGGCCCTATCAGTCACCAACACAATGGAGACGCCCCATGAATCTCATTAGTGGGCTGGATGCAGCGCCGGGGAGGGTTGGAGAGGAGCACTGTCTGGGTGAAAATGAGACTGTGTGTCCTCCATCCTCCATCACTCTCGGACAGACAGGGAGGATAGGGAGTCTGTGCACCATTTTAAGGGCCAAGTCTGGCTATCTCTCCGCACCCCAGGAGTGACCCGTCGGAGACGGACGAAGGAGGAAACTCGAGGATACGGCTATCTCTCCGCACCCCAGGAGTGACCCGTCGGAGTCGGACGAAGGAGGAAACTCGAGGACACGGCTATCTCTGTGAGGGGATGTGGTTCAGTGTATGTATGTGTGTGTGTGTGTGTGTGTGTGTGTGTGTGTGTGTGTGTGTGTGTGTGTGTGTGTGTGTGTGTGTGTGTGTGTGTGTGTGTGTGTGTGTGTGTGTGTGTGTGTGTGTGTGTGTGTGTGTGTGTGTGTGAGTTTATGAGTGGGTGAGAAAGAGAGAAAGTGAAAGCGAAACAGAGATGCGAAATAAGAATCACATGCAGTTCAGTCTATAAACATTGGTTATAAAAGAAACATTAACCACCAACGAAATTGAATTGTGGGTGTTTGATCAAATCATTAAGTATGAAATGGAATCGTGGGTGTTGGGTCTGTTTACACAATCATTGGCTCCATCTTATTAACCTTCCTTAATTCATCTGTTTTGCGATCAAGTGTCAATTATGGTGGCACTGGCAACCATTTCTGTTCACTTGGTAACAAGAATAAAACAATAATCAAGTTAAGTTTGTTTTACGGATATTTCTCTATAGAAAGATTGGCTTCCAATATAAATAATGTATTTGTGTCATCTTCTGTGGCTTAACGTTGACCAACTAGAATCACTGGTGAAAGTCATCCAGAGTCCAAGGCACGGAACAGAACACCCACAAGAACTCAATCTAAAAGGTGGTACTTGTCTTTCTTGACCTTTCGCAACAGTAACCACGGTAACCCCCACAATTACATGAATCAGGGTTGAGTTTTGCAGGACGGTGAAAAAACTAGTGAAGGAATCTGCCCGGACAGAGGCAAGGACCGGGACCGGGGAGTAAGAAAAAAGAACTGCTCGCCTCCAAAGGTGAGAAGTTCAAATTGCACAGCTCATGGGCTGATTGTCTCAGATCAATTTTAGATTTAAAGTGATAAAGTACATGTGCTTGCCTGCAATGGGGAGGAGAATTGGCCTGGTGACTGTCTTTATAGATATATATCGGCTTCTCCTCTTAGGTTGCTGGCAGTTCCCCGAGACACGTCGATGCACATTGCTCACATTCAATGAAAGTCAACAATTAAGGAGTCAGTGATAAAACGTTGAAAGGCGGAATCGATCGAACACACGGTGCCTGCTGCAAGCTTGTCAAAACAGGCCTTCCTAAGAACACGTCTTGTCATTCGATTGGGTCTATGAAGACTGACATAGAGGCACACGTGGCCATGACAATAGGAGATGAATGGAAAGAAGAGGGCGTCTCTTCATTTGTCACTCCTCGATGATAACTGCCTGTCAATAAATGGATAAGGTCATCTGACAGTGTCAAAGTGTCAATGAGAATGTATCTGTGTATATTCTCGATCCAGCACTCAGATCTTAATGGTAGAGTTGACAATAATAATCCGAATGTGGATCTAGCGTCGTGGATCTAGCGTTGTGGCTCTAGCGTTGTGGCTCTAGCGTCGTGGCTCTAGCGTCGTGGCTCTAGCGTCGTGGCTCTAGCGTCGTGGCTCTAGCGTCGTGGCTCTAGCGTCGTGGCTCTAGCGTCGTGGCTCTAGCGTCGTGGCACTTGCGTCGTGGATCTAGCTTCGTGGATCTAGCGTCATGGATCTAGCGTCATGGAACTAGCATCATGGATCTAGCATCGTGGATCTAGCGTAATGGATCTAGCGTTGTGGATCTAGCGTTGTGGATCTAGCATTATGGATCTAGCGTCATGGAACTAGCGTCGTGGATCTAGCGTTGTGGATCTAGCGTTGTGGATCTAGCGTTGTGGATCTAGCGTTGTGGCTCTAGCGTTGTGGATCTAGAGCCCGCTGTAGACGTCTGACTGTCATCATTTTCACTCAATTCTACACGTAAAATCGGTGCGCACTCTGTTCAGAGGGAGGAAGGGAGGGAGGGAGGGAGGGTGGTGTACTGGGAGGGAGAGAGGTAGGGAGGGAGGTGTACTTGGAGGGAGGGAGGGAGGGAGGGAGGGAGGTGTACTTGGAGGGAGGGAGGGAGGGAGGGAGATGTACTGGGAAGGAGGGTGGGAGGTAGGGAGGTGTAATGGGAAGGAGGGAGAGAGGTAGGGAGGTGGGAAGGAGGGAGGGAGGTAGGGAGGTGTGTTGTGAGGGAGGAGGGAGGTGTACTGGGAAGGAGGGAGGGGGGTAGGGAGATGGGAAGGAGGGCAGTAGGGAGGTGTACTGGGAATGAGGAAGGTAGGGAGGTGTACTGGTTAGGGAGGGAGGGAGGTAGGTAGGGAAGTGTGCTGCTGGGAAGGAGGGAGGTGGGGAGGTGTACTGGGAGGGAGGGATGTAGGGAGGTGTACTGGGAAGGAGGGAGGTAGGGAAGTGTGCTGGGAAGGAGGGAGGCGGGGAGGTGTACTGGGAGGGAGGGATGTAGGGAGGTGAGAAGGAGGGAGGTAGGTTATCCCCTGGTCAAAAGGTTATCCCCTGGTATGAAGATTATCCCCTGGTATGGAGGTTATCCCCTGGTACGAAGGTTATCCCCTGGTGTGAAGGTTATCCCCTGGTATGAAGGTTATCCCCTGGTATGAATGTTATCCCCTGGTGTGAAGGTTATCCCCTGGTATGAAGGTTATCCCCTGGTGTGAAGGTTATCCCCTGGTGTGAAGGTTATCCTCTGGTATGAAGGTTATCCCCTGGTATGAATGTTATCCCCTGGTATGAAGTTTATCCCCTGGTCTGAAGGTTATCCCCTGGTGTGAAGGTTATCCCCTGGTGTGAAGGTTATCCCCTGGTGTGAAGGTTATCCCCTGGTATGAAGGTTATCCCCTGGTATGGAGGTTATCCCCTGGTATGAAGGTTATCCCCTGGTGTGAAGGTTATCCCCTGGTATGAAGGTTATCCCCTGGTATGAAGATTATCCCCTGGTATGAAGTTTATCCCCTGGTCTGAAGGTTATCCCCTGGTATGAAGGTTATCCCCTGGTATGAAGGTTATCCCCTGGTGTGAAAGTTATCCCCTGGTATGAAGGTTATCCCCTGGTATGAAGGTTATCCCCTGGTGTGAAGATTATCCCCTGGTATGAAGGTTATCCCCTGGTGTGAAGGTTATCCCCTGGTGTGAAGGTTATCCCCTGGTGTGAAGGTTATCCCCTGGTATGAATGCACTATTTTTATTGGTAATGCACTATGTAGGGAATAGAGTGTGATTTGAGACGAAGGCCATCTTCACAGCCCATTAATCCAGGCAGGCTCTGGCCCTGTGCACTGGAGCAAAGCGGGAGAGGATACCGGATGACCCCAAACGCCACCACCATTTCTATTACTTCACAGCACACCTCCTTACCTCCTTACCTCCCTCCCAGTACACCCCCCTACCTCCCTCTCTCCCAGCACACCTCCTTCCCTTCCAGTACACCTCCCTCTCTCCCAGCACAACTCCCTCCCTCCCAACCTCCCTCCCATCACTCCTCCCTCCCTCCCAGCATACCTTCCTCCCAACACACCTCTTTTATCTCCCTCCCAGCACACCTCCCTCCATCCCTACCTCCCAGCACCCCTCCCTCCCTCCCTCCCAGCACACCCTCCCTCCCAGTACACCTCCCTACCTCCCAACACACCTCCCTACCTCCCTCCTTCCCAGTACACCTCCCTTCCTCCCTCCTTCCCACCTCCCTACCTACCTCCCTCCCAGTACACCTCCCTCCCTCCCAGCACACTTCCCTCCCTCCCTCCCTAACCAGTACACCTCCCTACCTCCCTCCGTCCCAGCACACCTCCCCCACCTCCCTCCCTCCCAGCACACTTCCCTCCCTCCCTAACCAGTACACCTCCCTCCCTACCTCCCTCCCAACACACCTCCCTCCCTGCCAGTACCCCTCCCTACCTACCTCCGTCCCTCCCTCCCTTCCAACACACCTCCCTCCCTCCCTTCCAACACACCTCCCTTCCTCCCTTCCTCCCTTCCCCACAACACACCTCCCTCCCAGTAAACCTCCCTACCTCCCTCCCTCCCTCCCTCCCAGTACACCTCCCCACCTCCCTCCTTCCCAGTACACCTCTCTCCCTCCCTCCCTCCCTCCCTCCCTCCCTCCCTTCCTCCCAGTACACCTCCATACCTCACAGTACACATTTACATTTACATTTACATCATTTAGCAGACGCTCTTATCCAGAGCCATTTACAAATTGGTACACCTCCCTCCCTCCCAACACATCTCCCTCCCAGTACATCTCCCTACCTCCCTCCCTCCCTCCCTCCCAGTACACCTCCCTACATCCCTCCCTCACAGCACTCCTCCCTCCCTCCCAGCACACCTCCCTCCCAACACACCTCCCTCCCTACCTCCCAGCACCCCTCCCTCCCTCCCTCCCTCCCAGCACACCTCCCTCCCTCCCTTCCAGTACACCTCCCTACCTCCCAACACACCTCCCTACCTCCCTCCTTCCCAGTACACCTCCCTTCCTCCCTCCTTCCCACCTCCCTACCTCCCTCCCTCCCAGTACACCTTCCTACCTCCCAGTACACGTCCCTACCTCCCTCCCTCCCTCCCTCCCTCCCAGTACACCTTCCTCCCTCCCAACACACCACCCTACCTCCCTTCCTCCCAACACACCTCCCCCCAGTACGCCTCCCTACCTCCCTCCTTCCCAGGACACCTCCCTACCTCCCTCCTTCCCAGGACACCTCCCTACCTTCTCCTTCCCAGTACACCTCCCTACCTCCCTCCTTCTCACCTCCCTACCTCCCTCCCTCCTTCCCAGTACACCTCCCTACATCCCTCCCTCCCAGTACACCTCCCCACCTCCCTGCTTCCCAGCACACTTCCCTACCTACCTACCTCCCTCCCTCCCTAACCAGTACACCTCCCTACCTTCCTCCTTCCCAGTACACCTCCCTACTGCCCTCCTTCCCATCTCCCTACCTCCCTCCCTCCTTCCCAGTACACCTCCCTACATCCCTCCCTCCCAGTACACCTCCCCACCTCCCTCCTTCCCAGCACACTTCCCTACCTACCTCCCTCCCTCCCTAACCAGTACACCTCCCTACCTTCCTCCTTCCCAGTACACCTCCCTACCTCCCTCCCTCCTTCCCACCTCCCTACCTCCCTCCCTCCTTCCCATTACACCTCCCTACCTCCCTCCCTCCTTCCCAGTGCACCTCCCTACCTATCTCCCTCCCTCCTTCCCACCTCCCTACCTCCCACCTTCCTTCCCAGTACATCTCCCTCCCTCCCTCCCTCCAAGTACACCTCCCTACCTCCCTCCTTCCCACCTCCCTACCTCCCTACCTCCCATCCTCCTTCCCAGTACACCTCCCTCTTTCCCAGTACACCTCCCTACCTCCCTCCCTCCCTACGTACCAGTACACCTCCCCACCTCCCTCCCTCCAGGCACACTTCCCTACCTCCCAACCTCCCTCCCAGTACACCTCACTACCTCCCTCCCTCCTTCCCAGTACACCTCCCTCCCTCCCTCCTTCCCAGTACACCACCCTCCCTCCCTCCCTCCCTCCCTTCCTCTCAGTACACCTCCTTACCTCCCTCCCTCCCTCCCTCCCAGTACACCACCCTCCCTCCCTCCCAGTACACCTCCCTCCCTCCCTCCCTCCCAGTACACCTCCCTACCTCCCTCCCTCCCTCCCTCCCTCCTCCCAGTACACCACCCTCCCTCCCTCCCAGTACACCTCCCTCCCTCCCTCCCAGTACACCTCCCTACCTCCCTCTCTCTCCCTCCCTCCCTCCCTCCCTCCCAGTACACCACCCTCCCTCCCTCCCAGTACACCTCCCTCCCTCCCTCCCAGTACACCTCCCTACCTCCCTCTCTCCCTCCCTCCCTCCCTCCCTCCCTCCCTCCTCCCTCCCAGTACACCACCCTCCCTCCCTCCCTCCCAGTACACCACCCTCCCTCCCTCCCTCCCTCCCTCCTTCCCAGTACACCACCCTCCCTCCCTCCCTCCCAGTACACCACCCTCCCTCCCTCCCTCCCAGTACACCACCCTCCCTCCCTCCCTCCCTCCCTTCCTCTCAGTACACCTCCTTACCTCCCTCCCTCCCTCCCTCCCAGTACACCACCCTCCCTCCCTCCCAGTACACCTCCCTCCCTCCCGCCCAGTACACCTCCCTACCTCCCTCTCTCCCTCCCTCCCTCCCTCCCTCCCTCCCTCCCTCCCAGTACACCACCCTCCCTCCCTCCCAGTACACCTCCCTCCCTCCCTCCCAGTACACCTCCCTACCTCCCTCTCTCCTCCCTCCCTCCCTCCCTCCCTCCCAGTACACCACCCTCCCTCCCTCCCTCCCAGTACACCACCCTCCCTCCCTCCCTCCCTCCCTCCCTCCTTCCCAGTACACCACCCTCCCTCCCTCCCCTCCCAGTACTCCACCCTCCCTCCCTCCCTCCCTTCCTCTCAGTACACCTCCTTACCTCCCTCCCTCCCTCCCTCCCAGTACACCACCCTCCCTCCCTCCCAGTACACCTCCCTCCCTCCCTCCCAGTACACCTCCCTACCTCCCTCTCTCCCTCCCTCACTCCCTCCCTCCCTCCCAGTACACCACCCTCCCTCCCTCCCAGTACACCTCCCTCCCTCCCAGTACACCTCCCTACCTCCCTCTCTCCCTCCCTCCCTCCCAGTACACCACCCTCCCTCCCAGCGCGTTCATTTCATTTAAGAGATCTCTGTAAAAGCCATCATCTGGGGCCAGACTTGACAGTGAATGTGTGTTTGTGTGTGCATGTGTGTGTGCATGGGGGGTGGTAGGTTGATTCGATATCATTGGGCGAGAGGAATGGAGGAGAAAACAGCTGGCTATATCCTAGCAACACCTCAGGAGAGTGGTTTACTATAGGAAGCATAGTAAAAGCCAGCGTCTTACTGCCGGACTGTCTGGGGCTGTGGGATAACCGACTACCGCGGGGAGACAGCTCTTGTTCATAATCCGTCCAAAGAGAGCAAGCAGGGGCTTGATTTATAAAGCTGTAGAAAAAAATACACTGTTCAACACTGAGCGATAGCACAGGGCTCATTTTGATAAGTAGGGCTCCTTTTGCTAACCAAACAAAGACTAATGGGTTCTTAAGTCAATTAAGGGTATTTAAAGTAAAGCGCTCAGCCCCAGAGGCAAAGTATCAGGTGGGGAAAGGGGGGACGTGCAAGTGGAGAAGAATGAACAAAGGTGGACCCGAACAAACCGTGTAGAGTGCACCTCCCAGGTTCAATACACTTAACCCCTCGGTAATATAAACCCATCAACTCTGATCTCACAGACGAGACCTCATTAATGCACCTCTAATTGGGTGCTAATCACAAGTCTTTATGAGCGGCGTGTGGTTTCGGTAAATAGTCTGCATTTCCACTGCTGTAGATAACCCAAGAATAACAGTGTATATCATAAGTGATATTGCTACATTTATGATCAGTACTTTAAATGACGTTGCTCGGAAATTCCATATAGCAACATGTTATTTAAATGTATTGTACTATTTCAAAGCATTGGCTTTGATTGTGACAGAACGTACGTAAGGATTCCTTGCCAGCTCAACATGAAAAGTACCTGTAAGTAGATAGTGACTAGTCACCAGATTATGAACAGCCTTAGCTTCATAGTCTCCACTATCCCCCTATTTGTTGGCCCCTTCAACATGGCGGCTTCCCTGTAATCCTTGGTCATCTGTAGTGGGCAGACGAGCAGGACTCTGATTGTTCTCCCTGCCCTCCATCTCACACAGCCTCCCTCCTGACCTTTAACCCCAGCTGTCATAGTGATGGGTTCCCTTACCCAGAAACCACTTATTTCACAGCTATCGCCCTCTGTATGGCGCCTTGATGGTGCCTTGATGGCCTCTGTATCGAAAATGATTGGGAAGTATGAGATGTCAAAACATGACTTTAATTTCGACACAGAGAGCTATTTGAAGGACGTGTTTGCCTTATTTGAGGGAATCATCATGAGAGGTTTGTCAATGGATTTCTTTAAGATTATACCTGAAATGTCAAAGGAGAAGGGGTAAAATGCATCTCACAACACCCAAAGTGATTACCTATCTCCATCGTTGGTATGATGAACACAAAGCATTTTCTACACGTGAATGTGCTTCTTGAAAGATTCTTAGGGCTTTTCTCCCAGTATATACTGTATTACTGGGAGAAAAGTCCACTTACTGGGAGAAAAGCCCTAAGAATCTTTCAAGAAGCCCATTCACGTGATGTTCTCTATCATCAAATCAATTTAAATGTTATTGGTCGCATACACATATTTAGTAGATGTTATTACGGGTGTAGCAATATATATATATATACACACAGTGGGGAGAACAAGTATTTGATACACTGGCGATTTTGCAGGTTTTCCTACTTACAAAGCATGTAGAGGTCTCATAGGTTATCATAGGTACACTTCAACTGTGAGAGACGGAATCTAAAACAAAAATCCAGAAAATCACATTGTATGATTTTTAAGTAATTAATTTGCATTTTATTGCATGAAATAAGTATTCAGAAAAGCAGAACTTAATATTAGGTACAGAAACCTTTGTTTGCAATTACAGAGATCATACGTTTCCTGTAGGTCTTGACCAGGTTTGCACACACTGCAGCAGGGATTGTGGCCCACTCCTCCATACAGACCTTCTCCAGATCCTTCAGGTTTCGGGGCTGTCGCTGGGCAATACGGACTTTCAGCTCCCTCCAAAGATTTTCTATTGGGTTCAGGTCTGGAGACTGGCTAGGCCACTCCAGGACCTTGAGATGCTTCTTACGGAGCCACTCCTTATTTGTCCTGGCTGTGTGTTAAGGGTCGTTGTCATGCTGGAAGACCCAGCCATGACCCATCTTCAATGATCTTACTGAGGGAAGGAGGTTGTTGGCCAAGATCTCGCGATACATGGCCCCATCCATCCTCCCCTCAATACGGTGCAGTCGTCCTGTCCCCTTTGCAGAAAAGCATCCCCAAAGAATGATGTTTCCACCTCCATGCTTCACGGTTGGGATGGTGTTCTTGGGGTTGTACTCATCCTTCTTCTTCCTCCAAACACGGCGAGTGGAGTTTAGACCAAAAAGCTCTATTTTGGTCTCATCAGACCACATGACCTTCTCCCATTCCATCATCCAGATGGTCATTGGCAAACTTCAGACGGGCCTGGACATGCGCTGGCTTGAGCAGGGGGACCTTGCGTGCGCTGTAGGATTTTAATCCATGACGGCATAGTGTGTTACTAATGGTTTTCTTTGAGACTGTGGTCCCAGCTCTCTTCAGGTCATTGACCAGGTCCTGCCGTGTAGTTCTGGGCTGATCCCTCACCTTCCTCATGATCATTGATGCCCCACGAGGTGAGATCTTGCATGGAGCCCCAGACCGAGGGTGATTGACCGTCATCTTGAACTTCTTCAATTTTCTAATAATTGCACCAACAATTGTTGCCTTCTCACCAAGCTGCTTGCCTATTGTCCTGTAGCCCATCCCAGCCTTGTGCAGGTCTACAATTTTATCCCTGATGTCCTTACACAGCTCTCTGGTCTTGGCCATTGTGGAGAGGTTGGAGTCTGTTTGATTGAGTGTGTGGACAGGTGTCTTTTATACAGGTAGCGAGTTCAAACAGGTACAGTTAATACAGGTAATGAGTGGAGAACAGGAGGGCGTCTTAAAAAAAAACTAACAGGTCTGTGAGAGCCGTAATTCTTACTGGTTGGTAGGTGATCAAATACTTATGTCATGCAATAAAATGCAAATTAATTACTTGAAAATCATACAATGTGATTTTCTGGATTTTTGTTTTAGATTCCGTCTCTCACAGTTGAAGTGTACCTATGATAAAAATTACAGATCTCTACATGCTTTGTAAGTAGGAAAACTTGCAAAATCGGCAGTGTATCAAATACTTGTTCTCCCCACTGTATATACACACTGTATATATGGGCTAGTTATAATACTGTATATATGGGCTAGTTATAATACTGTATATATGGGCTAGTTATAATACTGTAATACTATAATACGAGATTTGACGTGACTTCCGTCTCGCTTCCGCATTGTCTCCGTACTGCTGTGCTGTTTGTTGCTACTTGGCTACCTGCCAAACTATTCACGTTTTACTTTTAATAAACGTTTAATCAATCTTTGTGTTCAACAAATTTACCAACTTTTTAGTTTTGTCCTCACTCATCTTTTTTCGTTAAACTTTTTCACCCCGGACGTTTATCCCGAGACAGAAGAGTCATTTTCCTGTGCGTTTTAGCTGCCAACTTTACGTTATTTTCCTTTTTTCCATCGCAACTTTTTTTTTTTTTTTAACTTTTTCACTCCGGACGCTTTATCTGGACATGGTTCATCAACATCTTCAACAGCCGAAGCTAAGTAGTAACATTAACATGATGTCTTCTAATTGCAGTCGCTGTACTCATAATATACAGGAGAACGATCGCCTTACGGCGAAAATAGCTGTGCTACAAGCCCAGCTTCAGACGCAATCGTTAGGCAAGGGTAATCTCAGTGTAGGAAAGGAAGAAACAGCGTCTGTGCCACCAGTAAGTACAGACAGTAACGTTAGTATAAATCCCCCCGCACAGTCCCCGCAGCCGGACAACTTTCTCATGGCTTCTGGAGGGAAATACTGTTGGAATGCTCAACCGGTGTCGCTCATTCAGCCGACAGAAACCTTCAACCGGTTTTTCCCATTATGTAGCGAGTCGGAGTCTGAGTCTGAGTCTTCTCTAGTCTCTACTCCTCCCGTTACGGGGTCTGAGACGCCGAAGGCTCCCACCATTAGCTCTGACAAATTGAAAACCCTAGTCATTGGCGACTCCATTACCCGCAGTATTAGACTTAAAACGAATCACCCAGCGATCATACACTGTTTACCAGGGGGCAGGGCTACCGACGTTAAGGCTAATCTAAAGATGGTGCTGGCTAAAGCTAAAACTGGCGAGTGTAGAGAGTATAGAGATATTGTTATCCACGTCGGCACCAACGATGTTAGGATGAAACAGTCAGAGGTCACCAAGTGCAACATAGCTTCAGCTTGTAAATCAGCTAGAAAGATGTGTCGGCATCGAGTAATTGTCTCTGGCCCCCTCCCAGTTAGGGGAAGTGACGAGCTCTACAGCAGAGTCTCAGCACTTAATCGCTGGTTGAAAACTGTTTTCTGCCCCTCCCAAAAGATAACATTTGTGGATAATTGGCCCTCTTTCTGGGACTCACCCACAAACAGGACCAAGCCTGACCTGCTGAGGAGTGACGGACTCCATCCTAGCTGGAGGGGTGCTCTCCTCTTATCTACCAACATAGATAGGGCTCTAACTCCTCTAGCCCCACAGTGAAATAGGGTGCAGGCCAGGCAGCAGGCTGTTAGCCAACCTGCCAGCTTAGTGGAGTCTGCCAATAGCACAGTCAGTGTAGTCAGCTCAGCCATACCCATTGAGACTGTGTCTGTGCCTCGACCTAGGTTGGGCAAAACTAAACATGGCGGTGTTCACCCTAGCAATCTTATTAGGATAAAGACCTCCTCCATTCCTGCCATTATTGAAAGAGATCGTGATACCTCACATCTCAAAATAGGGTTACTTAATGTTAGATCCCTCACTTCAAAGGCAGTCATAGTCAATGAACTAATCACTGATCATAATCTCGATGTGATTGGCCTGACTGAAACATGGCTTAAGCCTGATGAATTTGCTGTGTTAAATGAGGCCTCACCTCCTGGTTACACTAGTGACCATATTCCCGTGCATCCCGCAAAGGCGGAGGTGTTGCTAACATTTACGATAGCAAATTTCAATTTACAAAAAAAAAATGGCGTTTTCATCTTTTGAGCTTCTAGTCATGAAATCTATGCAGCCTACTCAATCACTTTTTATAGCTACTGTTTACAGGCCTCCTGGGCCATATACAGCGTTCCTCTCTGAGTTTCCTGAATTCCTATCAGACCTTGTAGTCATAGCAGATCATATTCTAATTTTTGGTGATTTTAATATTCACATGGAGAAGTCCACAGACCCACTCCAAAAGTCTTTCGGAGCCATTATCGACTCAGTGGGTTTTGTCCAACATGTCTCTGGACCTACTCACTGCCACAGTCATACTCTGGACCTAGTTTTGTCCCATGGAATAAATGTTGTAGATCTTAATGTTTTTCCACAAAATCCTGGACTATCGGACCACCATTTTATTACATTTGCAATCGCAACAAATAATCTGCTCAGACCCCAACCAAGGAGCATCAAAAGTCGTGCTATAAATTCTCAAACAACACAAAAATTCATTGATGCCCTTCCAGACTCCTTCTGCCTACCCAAGGACGTCAGAGGACAAAAATCAGTTAACCACTTAACTGAGGAACTCAATTTAACCTTGCGCAATACCCTAGATGCAGTTGCACCCCTAAAAACGAAAAACATTTGTCATAAGAAACTAGCTCCCTGGTATACAGAAAATACCCGAGCTTTGAAGCAAGCTTCCAGGAAATTGGAACGGAAATGGCGCCACACCAAACTGGAAGTCTTCCGACTAGCTTGGAAAGACAGTACCGTGCAGTACCGAAGAGCCCTCACTGCTGCTCGATCATCCTACTTTTCCAACTTAATTGAGGAAAATAAGAACAATCCAAAATTTCTTTTTGATACTGTTGCAAAGCTAACTAAAAAGCAGCATTCCCCAAGAGAGGATGGCTTTCACTTCAGCAGTGATAAATTCATGAACTTCTTTGAGGAAAAGATCATGACCATTAGAAAGCAAATTACGGACTCCTCTTTGAATCTGCGTATTCCTCCAGGGCTTAGCTGTCCTGGATCTGCACGATCTGCGAGGGCCTGGGATCGGGAGAGACACTTAAGTGTTTTAGTACTATATCTCTTGACACAATGATGAAAATAATCATGGCCTCTAAACCTTCAAGCTGCATACTGGATCCTATTCCTACTAAACTGCTGAAGGAGCTGCTTCCTGTGCTTGGCCCTCCTATGTTGAACATAATAAACAGCTCTCTATCCACCGGATGTGTACCAAACTCACTAAAAGTGGCAGTGATAAAGCCTCTCTTGAAAAAGCCAAACCTTGACCCGGAAAATATAAAAAACTATCGGCCTATATCGAATCTTCCATTCCTCTCAAAAATTTTAGAAAAAGCTGTTGCGCAGCAACTCACTTCCTTTCTGAAGACAAACAATGTATACGAAATGCTTCAGTCTGGTTTTAGACCCCATCATAGCACTGAGACTGCACTTGTGAAGGTGGTAAATGACCTTTTAATGGCGTCAGACCGAGGCTCTGCATCTGTCCTCGTGCTACTAGACCTTAGTGCTGCCTTTGACACCATCGATCACCACATTCTTTTGGAGAGACTGGAAACCCAAATTGGTCTACACGGACAAGTTCTGGCCTGGTTTAGATCCTACCTGTCGGAAAGATATCAGTTTGTCTCTGTGAATGGTCTGTCCTCCGACAAATCAACTGTACATTTCGGTGTTCCTCAAGGTTCCGTTTTAGGACCACTATTGTTTTCACTATATATTTTACCTCTTGGGGATGTTATTCGAAAACATAATGTTAACTTTCACTGCTATGCGGATGACACACAGCTGTACATTTCAATGAAACATGGTGAAGCCCCCAAAATTGCCCTCGCTAGAAGCCTGTGTTTCAGACATAAGGAAGTGGATGGCTGAAAACTTTTTACTTTTAAACTCGGACAAAACAGAGATGCTTGTTCTAGGTCCCAAGAAACAAAGAGATCTTCTGTTAAATCTGACAATTCATCTAGATGGTTGTAAAGTCGTCTCAAATAAAACTGTGAAGGACCTCGGTGTTACTCTTGACCCTGATCTCTCTTTTGACGAACATATCAAGACTGTTTCAAGGACAGCTTTTTTCCATCTACGTAACATTGCAAAAATCAGAAATTTTCTGTCCAAAAATGATGCAGAAAAATTAATCCATGCATTTGTTACTTCTAGGTTAGACTACTGCAATGCTCTATTTTCCGGCTACCCGGATAAAGCACTAAATAAACTTCAGTTAGTGCTAAATACGGCTGCTAGAATCCTGACTAGAACCAAGAAATTTGATCATATTACTCCAGTGCTAGCTTCCCTACACTGGCTTCCTGTTAAGGCAAGGGCTGATTTCAAGGTTTTACTGTTAACCTATAAAGCGTTACATGGGCTTGCTCCTACCTATCTTTCCGAGTTGGTCCTGCCGTACATACCAATACGTACGCTACGGTCACAAGACGCAGGCCTCCTAATTGTCCCTAGAATTTCTAAGCAAACAGCGGGAGGCAGGGCTTTCTCCTATAGATCTCCATTTTTATGGAACAGTCTGCCTACCCATGTGAGAGACGCAGACTCGGTCTCAACCTTTAAGTCTTTACTGAAGACTTATCTCTTCAGTAGGTCATATGATTGAGTGTAGTCTGGCCCAGGAGTGTGAAGGTGAACGGAAAGGCTGGAGCAACGAACAGCCCTTGCTGTCTCTGCCGGGCCGGTTCCCCTCTCCACTGGGGTTCTCTGCCTCTAACCCTGTTGCAGGGGCTGAGTCACTGGCTTGCTGGTGCTCTTTCATGCCGTCCCTGGGAGGGGTGCGTCACTTGAGTGGGTTGAGTTACTGACGTGATCTTCCTGTCTGGGTTGACGCCCCCCTTGGTTTGTGCTGTGGTGGAGACCTCTGTGGGCTATACTCGGCCTTGTCTCAGGATTGTAAGTTGGTGGTTGGGGATATCCCTCTAGTGGTGCGGGGGCTGTGCTTTGGCGGAGTGGGTGGGGTTATATCCTTCCTGTTTGGCCCTGTCCGGGGGTTTCTTCGGATGGGGCCACAGTGTCTCCGGACCGCTCCTGTCTCAGCCTCCAGTATTTATGCTGCAGTAGTTTATGTGTCGGGGGCTGGGGTTAGTTGGTTATACCTGGAGTACTTCTCCTGTCTTATCCAGTGTCCTGTGTGAATTTAAGTATGCTCTCTCTAATTCTCTCGTTCTCTCTTTCTCTCTGAGAACCTGAGCCCTAGGACCATACGTCAGGACTACCGGGCATGATGACACCTTGCTGTCCCCAGTCCGCCTGGCCTTGCTGCTATTCCAGTTTCAACTGTTCTGCCTGCGGCTACGAAACCCCCTACCTGTCCCAGACCTGCTGTTTTCAACTCTTTAATGAACGGCTATGAAAAGCCAACTGAGAGACCTGAGCCCTAGGACCATACGTCGGGACTACCGGCCGTGGTGACTCCTTGCTGTCCCCAGTCCGCCTGGCCTTGCTGCTATTCCAGTTTCAACTGTTCTGCCTGCGGTTATGGAACCCCCTACCTGTCCCAGACCTGCTGTTTTCAACTCTTAATGATCGGCTATGAAAAGCCAACTGAGATTTATTCCTGATTATTATTTGACCATGCTTGTCACTTATGAACATTTTTGAACATCTTGGCATGGTTCTGTTATAATCTCCACCCGGCACAGCCAGAAGAGGACTGGCCACCCCTCATAGCCTGGTTCCTCTCTAGGTTTCTTCCTAGGCTTTCGCCTTTCTAGGGAGTTTTTCCTAGCCACCGTGCTTCTACACCTGCATTACTAGCTGTTTGGGGTTTTAGGCTGGGTTTCTGTACAGCACTTCGAGATATTAGCTGATGTAAGAAGGGCTATATAAAATAAAATTGATTGATTGATTGATTGATATATATGGGCTAGTTATAATACTGTATATATGGGCTAGTTATAATACTGTATTGTTTCAGATAGTCTGTTTTGAAGAAATTGAAATTGCTATTTTTAAACAGTCTACACTTAGGAAAGTTAGATGTATTTTATAATCAAATACTGTCTTCTGAGGTAACAAGTAGCCATTACATATTACTCTCATCTGTCCTGTGAGTCATTTCAAATCATCAGTTCACTTCAAACGAGTGTTTCCACATTAGTTTCCATATTCTGCGTCTTCCCGTCCAATGTCCAATTATTTTGGCTTCAAAACATGCGTGTCGCCTATCGGAAATAGGATTTGGCCGAGTTAATTGGTGTCAACGAAGGAAACAAAAGTGGACTTTCTTCGCCAGATTGTCAGCAATTATACCTTCTGTGTGATGAGTGATTTGTAAATTGTAAAGTGGTGAATGTTGTTTTAACAACAGCCATTGCTTTTATGGCTGCAGGTATTTCTACTTATTTACAAATGAGGTGATTTGCAACCACATTCGTGTCACTCTTGTCAACCACATACTGTCCTAATATGGACACCATATACCTTCAATATCCCATGTTCAGTGGAGGCTGGTGGGAGGAGCTATAGGAGGACGGGCTCATTGTAATGGCTGGAATGGAATTAATGGAACGGTATCAAACACATCAAACATATGGAAACCACATGTTTGTCTCCGTTCCATCAATTCCATTCCAGCCATTAAAATGAGCCCGTCCTCCTATAACTCCTCCCACCAGCCTCCACTGCCGATGTCGTGCTTGCAGGTATGGTAGGGTGATATTTGGAAAGAGACACCTGGACGTGCAGTCGTGCACGTTCAAGTACACAGACTTGCTGATGTTTCACCACAGAGCCATTCCGGTGTGTGAGGCTGTCCTAATATGGACACTGTATACCTTGAATATCCCACGTTTTGTTTGTAGGTATGGTGGGGTGATATAAGGAAACAGGCACCCGGACTTCCATGTTCATATACACAGACTTGCTGCTGTTTCACCGCAGAGTAATTCCCCTCAATCAGTGGGGCTTCCACCTTGTGATGTTGACGGGGCCGCGGTTTACTGACGAGCCCATGGCTCATTTTAAATGCTCATCTGGGAGGGAGGTTTGGTGAGTGTGAAGGAGGAGGAGGGTTATTTCCATGTGCCCAGAACTTGTAGAGAAAATCTAAATAAACAAGCGACCAACCAGATGAAACAGCACCCCCTGTTACATCTCTGTGTGGTACATAATACTGCACCCCCTGTTACATCTCTGTGTGGTACATAATACTGCACCCCCTGTTACATCTCTGTGTGGTACATAATACTGCACCCCCTGTTACATCTCTGTGTGGTACATAATGCTGCACCCCCTGTTACATCTCTGTGTGGTACATAATACTGCACCCCCTGTTACATATATGTGTGGTACATAATACTGCAGCCCCTGTTACATCTATGTGTGGTACATAATACTGCACCCCTGTTACATCTCTGTGTGGTACATAATACTGCACCCCCTGTTACATCTCTGTGTGGTACATAATACTGCACCTCCTGTTACATCTCTGTGTGGTACATAATACTGCACCCCCTGTTACATCTCTGTGTGGTACATAATACTGCACCCCTGTTACATCTCTGTGTGGTACATAATACTGCACCCCCTGTTACATCTCTGTGTGGTACATAATACTGCACCCCCTGTTACATCTATGTGTGGTACATAATACTGCACCCCCTGTTATATCTCTGTGTGGTACATAATACTGAACCCCTGTTACATATCTGTGTGGTACATAATACTGCACCCCCTGTTACATATATGTGTGGTACATAATACTGCACCCCCTGTTACATATATGTGTGGTACATAATACTGCACCCCCTGTTACATCTCTGTGTGGTACATAATACTGCACCCCCTGTTACATCTCTGTGTGGTACATAATACTGCACCCCCTGTTACATCTCTGTGTGGTACATAATACTGCACCCCCTGTTACATATCTGTGTGGTACATAATACTGCACCCCCTGTTACATCTCTGTGTGGTACATAATGCTGCACCCCCTGTTACATCTCTGTATGGTACATACTACTGCACCCCCTGTTACATATATGTGTGGTACATAATACTGCACCCCCTGTTACATCTCTGTGTGGTACATAATACTGCACCCCCTGTTACATCTCTGTTTGGTACATAATACTGCACCCCCTGTTACATCTCTGTGTGGTACATAATACTGCACCCCTGTTACATCTCTGTGTGGTACATAATACTGCACCCCCTGTTACATCTCTGTGTGGTACATAATACTGCACCCCTGTTACATCTCTGTGTGGTACATAATACTGCACCTCCTGTTACATCTCTGTGTGGTACATAATACTGCACCCCCTGTTACATCTCTGTGTGGTACATAATACTGCACCCCCTGTTACATCTCTGTGTGGTACATAATACAGCACCCCCTGTTACATCTCTGGGTGGTACATAATATCAAGGGGAATCAAGGCCTGCATATTGGGCAGGGCATGTCATGGTTGTAGACTAAAATGAAGCTCCTGCCTTGTTAATCATTAACCTAGTTAACGATTCCCACTCAAATTCACATCACAAATGTTTTATTTTGTCTGCAAGGACATGTTGAGTTCCTGCTCTGATGGTGTGTCCATTTAAGAGATTGTAGCTCAATTTAATTTAATTGCTGCTGTGTTGTGGCTGGCTACTGGAGGGAGGAGTGTGTTTGTCTGTCTGTCTGTATGTCACATGTGAATTTCCTTTCTTTTTATAGATTAAAAACAAAAAACAGTTTGAAGTGAGAAGTAGGCATTGGTCTGAAGCAGAAAATAAACTAAATTCACATGAGCGCCACAATGCCTACTCCACCCATGCTCTACCAAGGTTTTCCAGCACACATCTTTGACCAACTACATTAGCTATGTTGGTCTATTGCACCTCAAACTATGTGTATACATGTTGCTTAGGATTCAAACCTTCTCAAACTTGCCTAATTCATACTCCTCAGAGGGATAATGGACTTAACAGTGTCCTGCTATTAAAATAATGTATATATACACACTACCGGTCAAAAGTTTTAGAACACCTACTCATTCAAGGGTTTTTCTTTATTTTTACTATTTTCTACATTATAGAATAATAGTGAACACATCAAAACTATGAAATAGCACATATGGAATCATGTAGTAACCAAAAAAGTGTTAAACAAATCAAAATATATGTTATATTTGAGATTATTCAAATAGCCACCCTTTGCCTTGATGACAGCTTTGCACACTCTTGGCATTCTCTCAACCAGCTTCATGAGATAGTGTCACGTTCGTTGTATAAAGGATTGGACCAAGGTGCAGCGTGGTATGCGTACATAGTCGTTTATTCTAATAAAACACAGACAAAATAACAAAATCCAACAGAACGTGAAGTTCAAGAGGCTAAACATCAAACAAGCCACAAACAGAATTAGAAACAAGATCCCACAACTAAAGGTAGGCAAAATGGCTGCCTAAGTATGATCCCCAATCAGAGACAACGATCGACAGCTGCCTCTGATTGGGAACCACACCCGGCCAACATAGATATACATAAACTAGAATCTATCCCAATCACATCCTGACCTAACCAAACAGAGAATACAGGTGATCTCTAAGGTCAGGGCATGACAGGTAGTCACCTGGAATGCATTTCAATGAACAGGTGTGCCTTCTTAAAAGTTCATTTGTGGAATTTCTTTCCTTCTTAATGCGTTTGAGCCAATCAGTTGTGTTGTGTACAGAAGATAGCCCTATTTGGTAAAAGACCAAGTCCATATTATGGCAAGAACAGCTCAAATAAGCAAAGAAAAATGACAGTCCATCATTACTTTAAGACATGAAGGTCAGTCAATCCAGAAAATGTCAAGGACTTATAAAGTTTATTCAAGTGCAGTCGCAAAAACCATCAAGTGCTATGATGAAACTGGCTCTCATGAGAATCCAATACTTTACCTTGTATGTGGTTCAAATCACATTATTGTGGAAGGACCTCCTCTAAGAGTATGAATTAAGCTGTTTGAGAAGGTTTGAATCCTAAGCAACCTGCCTACACATTGTTTGAAGTATAGTACAATACATTTACATTTACATTTAAGTCATTTAGCAGACACTCTTATCCTGAGCGACTTGGTGCATTCAACTTAGGATAGCCAGTGGGACAACCCCCCCCCCTTTTTTTTTTTTTTAAATGGGGGGGTGAGGGAGGGGGGGTAGAAGGATTACTGTTATACTATTCCAGGCATTCCTTAAAGAGGTAGGGTTTCAAGTGTATCCGGAAGGTGGTCAGTGACTCCGCTGTCCTGGCGTCGTGGGGTAGCTTGTTCCACCATTGGGGTGCCAGAGCAGCGGATAGCTTTGACTGGGCTGAGCGGGAACTGTGTGTCCGCAGAGGTAGTGGGGCTAGCAGGCCAGAGGTGGATGAACGTAGTGCCCTCGTTTGGGTGTATGGTCTGATCAGAGCCTGAAGGTAAGGAGGTGCCGTTCCCCTCACAGCTCCGTAGGCAAGCACCATGGTTTTGTAGTAGATGCGAGCTTCAACTGGAAGCCAGTGGAGTGTGCGGAGGAGCGGGGTGACATGAGAGAACTTGGGAAGTTTGAACACCAGACGGGCTGCAGCGTTCTGGATAAGTTGTAGGGGTTTAATGGCACAGGCAGGGAGCCCAACCAACAGCGAGTTGCAGTAATCCAGACGGGAGATGACAAGCGCCTGGATTAGGACCAGTGGCGCTTTCTGTGTAAGGTGGGGTCGTACTCTGCGAATGTTGTAGAGCATGAACCTGCAGGATCGGGTCTCCACTTTGATGTTAGCGGAGAACGACAGGGTGTTGTCCAGGGACACGCCAAGGTTCTTTGTACTCTGGGAGGAGGACACAATGGAGTTGTCAACCGTGATGGCGAGATCATGGAGCGGGCAGTCCATCCCCGGGAAGAAGTGCAGCTCCGTCTTGCCGAGGTTCAGCTTGAGGTGGTGATCCGACATCCACACTGATATGTCTGCCAGACATGCAGAGATGCGATTCGCCACCTGGTTATCAGAAGGGGGAAAGGAGAAAATGAATTGTGTGTCGTCTGTGTAGCAATGATAGGATAGACCATGTGAGGATATGACAGAGCCAAGTGACTTGGTGTATAGAGAGAATAGGAGAGGGCCTAGAACTGAGCCCTGAGGGACACCAGTGGTGAGATCACGTGGTGCGGAGACAGATTCTCGCCATGCCACATGGTAGGAGCGACCTGTCAGGTAGGACGCAATCCAAGAGTGAGCAGCGCTGGAGATGCCCAACTAGGAGAGGGTGGAGAGGAGGATCTGATGGTTCACAGTATCAAAGTCAGCTGATAGGTCTAGAAGGATAAGAGCAGAGGAGAGAGAGTTAGCTTTAGCAGTGCGGAGAGCCTCCATGACACAGAGAAGAGCAGTCTCAGTTGAATGACCAGTCTTGAAACCTGACTGGTTTGGATCAAGAAGGTCATTCTGAGAGAGATAGCAGGAGAGTTGGCTAGAGACGGCTCGCTCAAGAGTTTTGGAGAGAAAAGAAAGAAGGGATACTGGTCTGTAGTTGTTGGCATCGGAGGGATCGAGTGTAGGTTTTTTGAGGAGGGGTGCAACTCTCGCTCTCTTGAAGACGGAAGGGACATAGCCAGCGGTCAAGGATGAGTTGATGAGCGAGGTGAGGTAAGGGAGAAGGTCTCCGGAAATGGTCTGGAGAAGAGAGGAGGGGATAGGGTCAAGCGGGCAGGTTGTTGGGCGGCCGGCCGTCACAAGTCAAAGCATAGGGTAGGGCAGTGTGAGCAGGACCAGCGGTGTCATTTGACTTAGTAAATGAGGATCGGATATCGTCAACTTTATTTTCAAAATGGTTGACGAAGTCATCCACAGAGAGGGAGGAGGGAGGAGGAGGATTCAGCAGGGAAGAGAAGGTGGCAAAGAGCTTCCTAGGGTTAGAGGCAGAGGCTTGACATTTAGAGTGGTAGAAAGTGGCTTTAGCAGCAGAAACAGAATAAGAAAATGTAGAGAGGAGGGAGTGAAAAGATGACAGGTCCGCAGGGAGTCTAGTTTTCCTCCATTTCTGCTCGGCTGCCCGGAGCCCTGTTCTGTGAGCTCGCAATGAGTCGTCAAGCCACGGGGAGGACCGAGCCGGCCGGGAGGATAGGGGACAATAGACCAACATACAGTGCCTTCGGAAAGTATCAGGACCCCTTGACTTTTTCCACATTTTGTTACATTACAGCCTTATTCTAAAATGGATTAGCAATCAACACACAATACACCTGATTGACAAAGTGAAAACAGATTTTTAGAAATGTTTGCTAATTTATTAAATATTAAAAACAGAAATACCTTATTTACATAAGTTTTCAGACCCTTTGCTATGAGACTCGAAATTGAGCTCAGGTGCATCCTGTTTCCATTGATCATCCTTGAGATGTTTCTACAACTTGTTTGGAGTCCACCTGTGGTAAATTCAATTGATTGGACATTATTTGGAAAGGCACACACCTGTCTATATAAGGTCCCATAGTTGACAGTGCATGTCAGAGCAAAAACCAAGCCATCAGGTTGAAGGAATTGTCCGTAGAGTGCAGAGACAGGATTGTGTCGAGGCACAGATCTGGGGAAGGGTACCAAAAAATGTCTGCATCATTGAAGGTCCCCAAGAACACAGTGGCCATCATTCTTAAATGGAAGAAGTTTAGAACCACCAAGACTCTTCCTAGAGCTGGCTGCCCGGCCAAACTGAGCAATCGGGGGAGAAGGGCCTTGGTCAGGGAGGTGACCAAGAACCCGATTGTCACTCTGACAGAGCTCTAGAGTTCCTCTGTGGAGATGGGAGAAACTTCCAGAAGGACAACCATCTCTGCAGCACTCCACCAATCAGGACTTTATGGTAGAATGACCAGATGGAAGCAACTCAGTAAAAGGCACATGACAGTCCACTTGGAGTTTGCCAAAAGGCACCTAAAGACTCTAAGACCATGAGAATCAAGATTCTCTGGTCTGATGAAACCAAGATTGAACTCTTTGGCCTGAATGCCGAGCGTCTGGAGGAAACCTGGCACCATCCCTACGGTGAAGCATGGTGGTGACAGCATCATGCTGTGGGGATGTCTTTCAGCGGCAGGGACTGGGAGACTAGTCAGGATCAAGGCAAAGATGAATGAAGTAAAGTACAGAGAGATCCTTGATGAAAACCTGCTCCAGAGCGCTCAGGACCTCAGACTGGGGCGAAGGTTCACCTTCCAACAGGACAACGACCCTAAGCACACAGCCAAGACAATGCAGGAGTGGCTTCGGGACAAGTCTCTGAATGTCCTTGAGTGGCCCAGCCAGAGCCCGGACTTGAACCCAATCAAACATCTTTGGAGAGACCTAGGGCTGTGGCAAATAACTGTCAGTCTCACGGTAATTGACCGCTAATTAACATAAACACATTTAGCATCTCCTGGCTTCCACACAAGCCACTGATGCAGACCTTTGGAACATCTACATTTAAAAAAAGTCTAATTGTCACGATCGTCGGAAGGAGCGGACCAATACGCAGCGCGTGGAGTGAACATGATGACTTTATTTATAAAGCAACCACGAAAAAACAACAAATGACGATAATGAAGTCCTCAGTGACACAACTGAACTTGGAACAATAACCCACAAAACAAAGGTGAAAACTGACAGTTTAAATATGGCTCCCAATCAGAGATAACGAGCCGACAGCTGACACTCGTTACCTCCGATTGGGAGTCATTGACTACAACATACAACACCTAGAAAAACAACCCACAGACCTGCAAACATAGAAATACACCCGACAGAACTACCAACATAGAAAAACACCCAAATCCCCAACAAAACAACATACACTCTAGCTCACATACAAAAGTCCTAGAGCCAGAGTGTCACAGTACCCCCCCCTAAAGGTGCGCACTCCGGGCGCACCAGCATACGCTCTAGGGGAGGGTCTGGGTGGCGTCTGTCCACGGTGGTGGCTCTGGCCCCGGTCGTGATCCCCACCCCACCACAGTCACAAACTGCTTAGTAGGCAGTACCGGACTAAGGGACAGCACCTGACTAAGGGGCAGCACCGGACTAAGTGGCAGCACCGGACTAAGGGGCAGCACCGGACCAAGGGGCAGCACCGGACCAAGGGGCAGCACCTGACTAAAGGGCAGCACCGGACTGAGGGGCAGATCCTGGCTGGCTGGCTCAGGCGGATCCTGGCTGGACGGAAGACTCTGGCGGATCCTGTCTGGCAGAAGGCTCAGGCTGATCCTGTCTGGCAGAAGGCTCTGGCTGATCCTGTCTGGCAGAAGGCTCTGGCTGATCCTGTCTGGCAGAAGGCTCTGGCTGATCCTGTCTGGCAGAAGGCTCTGGCTGATCCTGTCTGGCAGAAGGCTCTGGCTGATCCTGTCTGGCAGAAGGCTCTGGCTGATCCTGTCTGGCAGAAGGCTCTGGCTGATCCTGTCTGGCGGAAGGCTCTGGCTGATCCTGTCTGGCGGAAGGCTCTGGCTGATCCTGTCTGGCAGAAGGCTCTGGCTGATCCTGTCTGGCGGAAGGCTCTGACGGCGTTGGGCAGACGGGCAGTTCAGACGGCGTTGGGCAGACGGACAGTTCAGACGGCGTTGGGCAGACGGGCAGTTCAGACGGCGTTGGGCAGATGGACAGTTCAGACGGCGTTGGGCAGACGGACAGTTCAGGCCCCGTTGGGCAGACGGCAGACTCTGGCCGTCTGAGGCGCATCGTAGGCCTGGTGCGTGGTGCCGGAACAGGAGGTACCGGGCTGAGGACACGCATCTCAGGGCTAGTGCGGAGAGAAGCAACAGGGCTTGCTGGACCCTGGGAACGCACATGACGCCTAGTGCGGGGAGCCGGAACAGGGCATGCTGGACCCTGGGGACTCCCATAACGCCTAGTGCGGGGAGCCGGAACAGGGCATGCTGGACCCTGGGGACTCACATACCGCCTAGTGCGGGGAGCAGCAACAGGACGCACAGGACTCGGGGAACACACAGGAGGCTTGGTGCGTGGTGTAGGCACTGGTGGTACTGGGCTGGAGCGAGGAGGTGGCGCCGGAAATACCGGACCGTGCAGGCGTACTGGCTCCCTTGAGCACTGAGCCTGCCCAACCTTACCTGGTTGTATACTCCCCGTCGCCCGACCAGTACGGGAAGGAGGAATAACCCGCACCGGCCTATGTGGGCGAACCGGGAACACCATGCTTAAGGCAGGTGCCATGTAAGCCGGCCCGAGGAGACGCCCTGGTGGCTTGATGCGTAGGGCCGGCTTCATGACCTCCGGCTCAATGCTCAACCCTAGCCCGGCCGATACGTGGAGCTGGAATGTACCTTACCGGGCTATGCCTGCGTACAGGAGACACCATGCGCTCTACTGCGTAACACGGTGTCTGCCCGTACTCTCGCTCTCCACGGTCAGTCCAGGGAGTAGGCGCAGGTCTCCTACCTGACTTCGCCATACTCCCTTCTAGCCCCCCAAGAAATTTTTGGGTAATCCTCTCGGGCTTCCAGCCTCGACTCCGTGCTGCCTCCTCATACCACCTCCTCTCGGCTTTAGCTGCCTCCAGCTCTTCACGAGGGCGGTGATATTCCTCCGGTTGTGCCCAAGGACCCTTTCCATCCAGAATCTCCTCCCAAGTCCATGAATCCTTAGGAGGTGTCCACAAATCCTGTCTAGGTAGGTCCTGTTGCCGCTTGTTACGCTGCTTGGTCCTTTTACGGTGGGTTATTCTGTCACGATCGTCGGAAGGAGCGGACCAATACGCAGCGCGTGGAGTGAACATGATGACTTTATTTATAAAGCAACCACGAAAAAACAACAAATGACGATAATGAAGTCCTCAGTGACACAACTGAACTTGGAACAATAACCCACAAAACAAAGGTGAAAACTGACAGTTTAAATATGGCTCCCAATCAGAGATAACGAGCCGACAGCTGACACTCGTTACCTCCGATTGGGAGTCATTGACTACAACATACAACACCTAGAAAAACAACCCACAGACCTGCAAACATAGAAATACACCCGACAGAACTACCAACATAGAAAAACACCCAAATCCCCAACAAAACAACATACACTCTAGCTCACATACAAAAGTCCTAGAGCCAGAGTGTCACACTAATAAATCCATGTAATATAGCCTTCACCTTCACAATAAATCCATTATTTATTTTAGACAGGTCTAAAGAAACATGATATGAAGAAAATGTTGTCTATTTCAGAAGAACATAATAGCATACTCTGAGTTGTCCTTATGTTAGGGCCTGATCTGGCTATGCCATATGGCTGTGGGCTACACTAGTTCATTTAGCAGACAAGATTTGCTTAGAATTCCGTGGCATTATTTTATAGTGTGAAGAATACAATTGAACAAAGCTGAATAAAATATAAATATTTTCTCCAAATTATTTGAGGGAGTGCGCGCACATTTTTATTTATTTTATTTTATTTCACCTTTATTTAACCAGGTAAGCCAGTTGAGAACAAGTTCTCATTTACAACTGCAACCTGGCCAAGATAAAGCAAAGCAGTGCGATAAAAACAACAACACAGAGTTACATAAGGGGTAAACAAAACATAAAGTCAAAAATACAACAGAAAATATATATACAGTGTGTGCGAATGTAGTAAGTTATGGAGGTAAGGCAATAAATAGGCCATAGTGCAAAATAGTTACAATTTCGTATTAACACTGGAATGATAGATGTGCAAAAGATGATGTGCAAATAGAGATACTGGGGGGCAAATTAGCAAAATAAATAACAATATGGGGATGAGGTAGTTGGGTGGGCTAATTTCAGAATGGCTGTGTACAGGTGCAGTGATCGGTAAGCTGCTCTGACAACTGATGCTTAAAGTTAGTGAGTGAGATAAGAGTCTCCAGCTTCAGAGATTTTTGCAGTTCGTTCCAGTCATTGGCAGCAGAGAACTGGAAGGAATGGTGGCCAAAGGAGGTGTTGGCTTTGGGGATGACCAGTGAGATATACCTGCTGGAGCGCAGACTACGGGTGGGTGTTGCTATGGTGACCAGTGAGCTAAGATAAGACAGGGATTTGCCTAGCAGTGATTTATAGATGACCTGGAGCCAGTGGGTTTGGCGACGAATATGTAGTGAGGGCCAGCCAACGAGAGCGTACAGGTGACAATGGTTGGTAGTATATGTGGCTATTCTATGTTGATCGGTTAACAAAGAAACAGGTACTCCTATATGCTTAATTTATTCATGTAACTTTAGTTGTTCTACAAACGTTGGGCTATATGTTTAGATGTTTAATACATTGTAAGGCTGCATGATGCAACTCTAATGATGATTTGAAAAAAGTTGCTTGAAAGGCATGAGCTCTGCTTTGTTTCTTTTTACGCAGGCTGTACACACTTCATTAGTCTCTCATTCACAATTTTACAAGCACTTGATAATGCCTCGAATTTCACGGCGGCATCCCCTTAGTAGCCGTAATGCACCCTAAAAAATTCCATGCCTTTTGCGGCCAGTGGCCGTTGTGCCCTTCTCCCTGAGTGCTGCGCAATCTGAAGCACCTCTCACTCACATGGCTCTCATCCCGTGATCGGGTCTTTCTCACAGGCTACAAGTGAAGACAGACACATCGGGGACGCAACTGCGCACATCCTTATCCAATTCCAAGGTGCATATTGAAGATATTGGAAGAACTGCCCACATGTACTTTTCGTCAGCCAACAAGACGAGTAGCCTATGTCAATCTACAGTCGTGGTCAAAGGTTTTGAGAATGACACAAATATTAATTTTCACAAAGTCTGCTGCCTCAGATTTTATGATGGCAATTTGCATATACTCCAGAATGTTATGAAGAGTGATCAGATGAATTGCAATTAATTGCAATGAACTTAATCCCCAAAAAAACATTTCCACTGCATTTCAACCCTGCCACAAAAGGACCAGCTGACATCATGTCAGTGATTCTCTCGTTAACACAGGTGAGAGTGTTGACGAGGACAAGGCTGGAGATCACTCTGTCATGATGATTGAGTTAGAATAACAGACTGGAAAGCTTTAGAAGGAGGGTGGTGCTTGAAATCATTGTTCTTCCTCTGTTAACCATGGTTACCTGCTTTGCACAAAAAGGGCTTCACAGGCAAGGATATTGCTGCTAGTAAGATCGCACCTAAATCAACCATTTATCGGATCATCAAGAACTTCAAGGAGAGAGGTTCAATTGTTGTGAAGAAGCCTTCAGGGCGCCCAAGAAAGTCCAGCAAGCGCCAGGACCGTCTCCTAAAATTGATTCAGCTGCGAGATCGGGGCACCACCAGTGCAGAGCTTGCTCAGGAATGGCAACAGGCAGGTGTGAGTGCATCTGCACGCACAGTGAGGCGAATACTTTTGGAGGATGGCCTGGTGTCAAGAAGGGCAGCGAGGAAGCCACTTCTCTCCAGGAAAAACATCAGGGACAGACTGATATTCTGCAAAAGGTACAGGGATTGGACTGCTGAGGACTGGGGTAAAGTCATTTTCTCTGATGAATCCCCTTTCCGATTGTTTGGGGCATCCGGAAAAAAGCTTGTCCGGAGAAGACAAGGTGAGCGCTACCATCAGACCTGTGTAATGCCAACAGTAAAGCATCCTGAGACCATTCATGTGTGGGGTTGCTTCTCAGCCAAGGGAGTGGGCTCACTCACAATTTTGCCTAAGAACACAGCCATGAATAAAGAATGGTACCAACACATCCTCCGAGAGCAACTTCTCACAACCATCCAAGAACTGTTTGGTGACGACCAATGCCTTTTCCAGCATGATGGAGCACCTTGCCATAAGGCAAAAGTGATAACTAAGTGGCTCGGGGAACAAAACATCTACATTTTGGGTCCATGGCCAGGAAACTCCCCAGACCTTAATCCCATTGAGAACTTGTGGTCAATCCTCAAGAGGCGGGTGGACAAACAAAAACCCACAAATTCTGACAAACTCCAAGCATTGATTATGCAAGAATGGGCTGCCATCAGTCAGGATGTGGCCCAGAAGTTAATTGACAGCATGCCAGGGCGGATTGCAGAGGTCTTGAAAAAGAAGGGTCAACACTGCAAATATTGACTCTTTGCATAAACTTAATGTAATTGTCAATAAAAGCCTTTGACACTTATGGAATGCTTGTAATTATACTTCAGTATACCATAGTAACATCTGACAAAAATATCTAAAAACACTGAAGCAGCGAACTTTGTGAAGACCAATAATGTGTCATTCTCAAAACTTTTGACCACGACTGTACTATCCTCCATTGTACAAAAGTTAACCTAATTCTATTATGTGCGAGAAATAAATATTCCAAACATAGTCTGTGACAAATTAATACAATCACTAGCATAAACAAAAACATTTTTTTTGCAATGTGGCTGACGCAACAGATCAGAACGTTTAGCTTAAAATGTTGATAAACTATTAGGCTATTTCTTCACATTATAAGCGCAGCAATGCGCACACGGCAGTAGGCTATAAGCGCAAATGTTCCATTAGCAGGAAAACACCATTCTCAAAAGTGACCACAAATGTGATTATGCATGTAATGCTTTTATTATAAAGGTGCATTCTTATGGGGAATTATCTTCCCCAAACTTGAAACTCATGCGTTGCTTATGTGTGCCAGTTAGGCTCTAAACCCATTGTAAAGCGGATTAATGTGCTTAATTTTAATAAGTTATTTGGCCACTTTAGTTTTGATACAAACCTTATCAAAACATATAGGCCTATGGTCTAGGCTACATGAGGTGTGCGACTATGATTCGAATAAGTCACACAAAAAAAGGCAGTTTCTTATGCTGGGCATCATTCACAAGTGATAATATATAATTCACAAGTGATAGGCTAATATTGTCACCCATCAGACTATTCTTGATTGAATCTTGTCTTTACATATACTAAATAATATATGTGTGAAATTTGTTTTGATTTAGAATGGACCATTATATTGCACCTGTCTCAAAACAGGGGCAGCGGGAAAAAATACATGTCATCTACGCACTTAAATAGCAAATGGAGGACGCTTTTCCTGTGGTTCATTTTCATGCCAGCCAGGTAGGCTATACTCCTGTTGTAAAGATAAACAATGTGTTTAATATTAGCAAAGTTGAGAAATAAATATAGTAGGCTTAGTCTATAGAAAGCTGATGGGATCCTCCTCTTTTTAGTAGAGGCCATCACTCTGTTGACTCACGCAGCCTATAGAAATGTTGTGCAACATGAGCTCATGGGCTCTCAGTGTTTGATTAGATTTTCGATTACATTTGCCAGGATGTCAGAGTGATTAGCGGGACAATAGAGTGCTGTGTACCAGGCAGTTAGCGAGTTTGGTAGGCTACTAATGACCATCAGCAGCATCAGAGCTTGGAGAAGCCTAATTACCGTGACTAAATGGTCACGTGGAATTTGACTGCCTTCATGACTCGTGTGCCGGTAATATGGTCACCGCAACAGCCCTAGAGAGACCTGAAAATAGCTGTGCAGCAACGCTCCCCATCCAACCTAACAGAACTTGAGAGGATCTGCAGAGAAGAATGGGAGAAACTCCCCAAATACAGGTGTGCCAAGCTTGTAGCTTCATACCCAAGAAGACTCGAGGCTGTAATCACTGCCAAAGGTGCTTCAACAAAGTCCTGAGTAGAGGGTCTGAATACTTATGTAAATGTCATATTTCAGTTTTTCTATTTTTTTATAAATTAGCAAACATTTGTAAAAACCGGTTTTTGCTTTGTCATTATGGGGTATTGTGTGTAGATTGATGAAAAAATTAACAATTTCATCAATTTTTAAATAAGGCTGTAACCTAACAAAATGTGGAAAAAGTCAAGGGGTCTGAATACTTGCCGAAGGCGCTGTAGCTACTGTAGTAGGTCAAAGCTGTGTGCTGGAAAACCTTGGTAGAGCATGGGTGGAGTCGGCATTGTGGCTCTCATGTGAATTTCCTTTCTTTATAGGCTTCAGACCAATGCCTACTTCTCACTTAAAACGTAGTTTTTCGTTTTTAATTTCCATGGTTTTTAACACCGGAAGATTATGCAACATTATTATACAACATTATAATACAGCACAATACTGTAAAGGAAAAATACAGAATAATGATTAAAGGCAACATAAATAATGTAGTTATTAATATTCATAAATAAATATTAACAGCTGATTTTCCAGAGGGAAGCGAAAAACCAGAAACCCATTTAAGCCAATATGGAGTAAACTGTAAAAAAAATCTCTGATCTCTTTTAACAAGACAATCGAGCAAGCTCCTGAAAAATACAGAAATAATCAACATGTAGCCTACCCATTTACTATTTACATACATTATTGACTGTTAAATTAGGTGGCTCGAAGTGGCACAAACTGCCACTGTTCTGCGCCAGCAGAGGACCTGAACTACTCCCCCTGACATCCTAGTCATCCAAACTTGGAAACAACTTGGAATACACCAAGGGGGCGGCAGTTGCGTGCTGATTTAGACTATGAAGTTTACTTAACTAGCTAGCTGTGCTGTGTGGAAGAATGCGGGATAGCTATATTGTCAACATTGACTTGTGCCGGTATGATCCGTCCATACAGCTAACGTTACAGCTTTGTTGGCTTGTAGCTAGCTAACGATACTGGCTAACGTTAGTTGGCTAGTTCACTGGCAATAGAAGCCAAGGACGTTCGTTATCTTATTTGTGCTCTGATTACATGCAAGTGTCAAGGCCAACAGTTTACACAGATGACTTCAGCCATGTGAAAACCCTTCCATAGCAAAATATCTCTAGATTCCTTTGCTTGTACCTTGCCTCTCATCCCACTGGTGTTAGCTAGTTAGTCGCGCTGTTGCTGCGCAACCCAAGTGCTTTGGTCTGGTTTTAGAACTCCGAGATGTGGCTGAAAATATGTTAGCATTGTCAGAAATGTTACAAAAAGGTAGCACATCGTAGGTTTTTAATGGACAGAAATGAGCACGAGAGCAATTCATTATACATTTAATAAAAACTGTTGCACCAAAAACATAGTCTATCTGACATGTTTTAACTCCAATGGTCACTTTACGCACGCTATAGTGTCGTTTTAAAACGACATCTAGAATTTGAGCTAGGTAGGCGCAGAAAACACTCAGAAAACTAAATTGCTAACGACCCTGTAAAAAATCTGGTATGTGGTTCTCAGTGACGGCCGGACGCCTCATGACGAGAGGCGGGGAGGGTGTTGTGTACCTCCAATTTTCATCCACATTGATGTCATATTCGCTTAGATATGATGGTAGGGAGATTTGAATTTAACATTGCGCTATCGCCCCCACAATAATCTAGAACATGTATGGTATATCTCTATGGTCCCATCTCCCTTCCACCTGTGAGTGTTTATAATGTTCAGTCTCGCTTCCAGCTGCTCCTTCTCCAAACACGCCGACTGTGTAATCATTTCACGACTCGCCATCTGGCCCTGGCTGAGTTATAAGCACATGCAACAAGCATTTGCATGGCACTGCTGCGGGGAAGTACAATAACAGTATATTTTAACATAATGGATCTTTTATTTTATCCAAAAACAAGGCCATGCAAATTTCCCCCACATGTAGAAGCTATAACAAATGAAAGAGAGACTTTTGTTTGTCCCCTGTTGTGGACCATTAAAAGATCAGCCCAATATGCTCACTATTTACAGTATTACTCAGAAAGGTATGGTTATCCTACCCTTGTTATATTCCATTTGTTAACACAGCCACTTTTATAGGTATTATATCAGAGTAACTAGCAGTGGAATAACCTATGTATATAATTGTCCTATAATAGGCACACTTATACCGTACGCACATACACACATTGTGTGAACACCCCGCTGTCATTTTGTCCTATGCGTTGATGAGCTGGGTCACCCGATGGAACGCTTGACTTTGCAGTAAGTGCTTGTGTTACGTTACACATTTCAGGAGGCACTTTTTCCTATGTACATTCTCCCACAGACTCGGATTAGTTTGTTTATATTAAACTACTGTCCATTTGTTATGATGTAGAATCATGACAGTGTTCTGTCTACAGGGGTCTAGATCATAGGTTAGTGCCATCCAGGGTCATTGGTACGTCCCTACCCTAAACCCTAACCCTAACCTTAACCCTTACACTAACCTTAACCGTAAAACCTTCGCTTACACTAACCATAACTTTAACCCTTACCTTAACCGTTTTAAAATGTAAACTTTAATGGGATGATGTCAGAGTTGTGACGGCCCAAGGATTCAGTTTAGACTTTTCCCTGACTGGATTAAGGGCAGCATTCAAAGGAAGTAGTCATCGAAATGTTTTAAATGGTATTCCTTAAGAGACGGATGTTAGAACGTGGCTTCGCTATGTCTCCCATTGTCTATGTGTTGGAACAGCTGCAGTGCAATAGGAAACACACCAATTCATCTCATCATCTCAACCTAAATGGAGACAGATAGGCTAGTGGCTTTCACACCTCTCTTTCTGAAGCCGCATGTACTGTCATTAACAAAAATTAAAGAATCCCCATCTGCCTCCCTCCTCCCCTCAATTTTGATTCTTCCTCCCTTCATCTATTTTCTTTCCGTTGTCTCTCTCCCTCTCTCCCTCTCTCTCTCTCTCTCTCTGTCTCCTTGATTTCTCGCTATCACAAATCCTCCAGCCTCTGGCCACCAACTCTACAGAGTAATGTGATTTCTCAAATCAGATAGATTTCCTGTATTACTCCGTAAGGCAGATAGCGCGTCTGGAATTAATGATTATTATCGTCGTGATGAATTTCACACAGTGAGAGGAATGGAGCGAGAGGGAACAATAGCAGCGTATTGTGCGAATGAAGAGGAATATGAATATCGTTTTGTAGCAGCGTACAATGGCTTCTTCTTCACTGTGAAACCTAATGAAATTAATGTCATTAGGGATGGGGAAGGAGTCGGGGACAGACAATGGAGCCTCTGCACCTGAATTAATTGAGCAAGGGGCCATTATCTGAAAGCGAGGGCTGGTGGACCGGGTTGGACACTGCTGAGAGCTGGAGCCAGCTACCTTCCTCATTCTTTTCCTCTGTCTTTCTCTACCTGCTCCTTATTTAGTTCTCGGCTATTGATCATTGCACTAAATTAATTGAATGAACGATAAATATGAGTAAAAACTAAACGCTGTCTTTTGGAAACATGTAAATGAACGATGTAACTCGTCTTTCTTTCTGGCCTTGCTTGTTCCATTTCATTACTCAACTCATTTTCAGGTGAGACGTGGGAAAGTGATTAGGGAGGACGTGAAAGGAACTCGCCTTGTATTTGGAATAGGAACGACGCCAAACGTTAGCCCTTTCATGAGATCAGCTAAGAGCGACAGAAGGGACAACTCACCCATGTGTCTTTGTCTCAACTTAAAAGAAAGATCCCAGAAACAATTGAAAGGAAGCTGCTAAAAGTTAACATAAACTTTTTTCATGTTGAACCTGCATTGCATCATCGGGCCCGTAATTACATTCAACGCCAATGCATCGAAATTAACTGAGCAGATAATACCACAGATGGTGTCAACTTTGTGTTGATGTTTCATATTAAAGGGGGATATTTCCCTGAGCCAAGGATGTCGATGAGCAAACAGGTGTGCTATTTACATAACACTGCTGCTTGGCGGGCGTGCTCTCGCTCAGACTCGCTGTAAGTAAATGTCAGGCATCCGTCATCAATCAAAATAGGATCTGCTTCAGCCAACCACGTGGCATTTCCTTCAATCAGCAGTACAGATCGTGTCCTGAGTAAATGTTAGCCTCATGACCAACTCATTGTTCGTCAGATAAAGGTTCAATATAGGAAGACTTCAAACTCAGATTGGAATTATTGTTAATGACTGAGTTAGCAACCAATGACAACAAAATAACAAGTTAGCAACCAATAAGCTAACAGGCATTTCCCACTGGGCACAAACTGATTGAATTAACGTTGTTTAAATAAAAATATTCATTGTTTTCCACCTGATGACATTGAATAAACGTGGAAAACTGATTGGATATGCAAATAGTCATCAAGGTAAAGAAATTTAAGGACTTTGGGGTTTTTTTTTCAATCAACTTTAAACCTAAATCTCATGATATTGTCCCCCCCAAAAAAATGATTCACTTTGAATTCACGTTAGTTGACAACTAAATGAAATGTGAGTTTCTGTCATCATAACGCTTCTTTGGATCAAAACACATTTTGTGTATCTGATTGCAATGAGTTCTAAATCAACAGAACTATGTTTCCATGGTGAATTTCAAGTCGGTGAGAACATTTTCCAACATTGAAACATTTCCACCATATCCTGTAGGGTCATTAGAGCCAGCCACTCCCCGCATCATCATTTCCAATCATATATTTCCATAAATGCCAAGACAACCTCCAGGTCTCTCACTGCTGAGGACTAGCAGAGACAGAAACAGGCTGCAGGCCACACATTTATGTTGTTTTGGTACCAATTACTATTGATTTTACAACAGGGTTTCAGCTGCAATGTTATTTAATTGCACCGTCTGAATCAATGAACACACTCCTGTGGCTTAGTTTGAGAAGTTATGGACTTGACCGAGTCTAAGGGCTAGAATTAACTGTCACCTCCATGGGGAGGCTACTGGTTTTTCATCAAATAGTGAAGCACCATTTTATGACCTAAATGGCATCTAATGGCCCATTGCACGAATCATTCATTGGTGAAAAACAAGTAAGTAATACATTTTTTTTTTAGGCCATTGGTAAAAGGGCTTTTCCTCTTCTTTTACCGAAAACTGTATCACTGGAGACTCTTGAGAACTATTGAGGACACCAATAAAGGTATGCCTGTAATACTGAACCATGCATGAGAGCCCCAGCTATTCCGGACAACTGTGTGATCACGCTCTCCACAGCCGATGTGAGTAAGACATGTTAACATTCACAAGGCCTCAGTGCCAAATGGATTACCAGGATACATATTCAGAGCATGGTCTGACCAGCTGGCAAGTGTCTTCAATGACATGCTCAACCTCTCCCCGACCCAGTCTATAATACCTACATGTTTCAAGCAGACCACCATAGTTCCTGTGCCCAAGAACGCCAAGGTAACCTTCCTTAAATGACTACCACCCCGTAGCACTCACATCTGAAAGGCTGGTCATGGCTCACATCAACATCAACATCCCAGAAGCCATGGACCCACACCAATTCGCATATCGTCCCAACAGATCCATAGATGACGCAATCTCTATTGCACTCGACACTGCCCTTTCCCACTTGGACAAAAGGAACACCTATGTAAGAATGCTGTTCATTGACTACAGCTCAGCGTTCAACACAATAGTGCCCTCCAAGCTCATCACTAAGCTCAGGACCCTGGGACTGAACACCTCCCTCTGCAACTGGATACTTGTCTTCCTGACGGGCCGACCCCAGATGGTGAAGGTAGGCAACAACACATTCACTACGCTGACCCTCAACACGAGGGCCCCTCAGGGGTGCATGCTTAGTCCCCTCCTGTATTGCCTGTTCACCCACGACTGCGTGGCCACGCATGACTCCAATACCATTATTAATTTCACAGACGACAATGAGACAGCCTATAGGGAGGAGGTCAGAGACCTGGCAGTGTGGTACCAGGACAACAACCTCTCCCTCAATGTGAGCAAGACAAAGCAGCTGATCATGAACTACAGGAAACGGAGGGCCGAGCACGCCACCATTTACATGGACAGGGCTGTAGTGGAGCGGGTCGAGAGCTTCAAGTTCCTTGGTGGCCACATCACTAAGGACCTATCATGGTCCAAACACACCAAGACAGTCGTGAAGAGGGCACAACAAAGCCTATTCCCCCTCAGGAGACTGAAAAGATTTTGCATGGGATCTCAGATCCTCAAAACGTTCTACAGCTGCACCATCGAGAGCATCCTAACTGGTTGCATCACCGCTTGGTATGGCAACTGCTCGGCATCCGACCGCAAGGCGCTACAGAGGTTAGTGCGTATGTTCCAGTACATCACTGGGGCCGAGCTTCCTGCCGTCCAGGACCTCTACACCAGGCGGTGTCAGAGGAAGGCCCTACAAATGGTCAAAGACTCCAGCCACCCAAGTCATAGATTGTTCTCTCTGCTACCAGAGCGCCAAGTCTGGGACCAAAAGGCTCCTTAACACCTTCTACCCCCAAGCCATATGACTGCTGAACAGTTCATCAACTGGCTACCTTGGACTATTTACATTGACCCCCATATTTTATTCTTATTTTTTGTACTGACTCTCTTGCACAGGCTCGATGTACACTCACTGGACACACACACGGACACACACACAGACACATTTCTTTACACTCTTCACATACGCTGATGTTACTCTCTGTTTATTATCTATGCATAGTCACTTTACTTCTACCTACATGTACAGTACCAGTCAAAAGTTTGGACACATCAAGGCAAAGGGTGGCTATTTGAAAAATCTCAAATATAAAATATATTTTGATTTGTTTAACACTTTTTTGGTTACTACATGATTCCATATGTGTTATTTCATAGTTTTGATGTCTTCACTATTATTCTACGATGTAGAAAATAGTAAAAAATAAAGAACAACCCTTGAATGAGTAGGTGTGTCCAAACTTTTGACTGGTACTGTACATATTACCTCAATTACCTCGACTAACCCGTACCCGTGCACGTTGACTCGGTACCTGTACCCCCTGTATATAGCCTCGTTATTGTTATTTTATTGTGTTACTATTTTTCCTTTAGTTTATTTAGCACTTTTTTCTTACTTTTTTTAAAAAACTCTGCATTGTTGGTTAAGGGCTTGTAAGTACGCATTTCACGGTAAGGTCTACACCTGTTGTATTCGGCGCAAGTGACAAATAAAATGTTATTTGATTTGTCCCTTGTGATCCAGTGTCACCCTTAGCAACCATCTGGAAATGAGTATGTGTACGCATAACCTGAAGGCCTCGTTATCCTGATATGATCATCTAGAGATTTACTTTATGATAGATGATGAAATAAGGTACATGGCACAGTGCTCACCCTAGTTTTAGATCATCAGGATTATTTAAAATGATGCTTCCTTTTACTGGCTCCTCTTCACCTCTTGGCCTATCGCTGAACCACAGGAGGCTGCTGAGGGGAGGACGGGCTCATAATAATGGCTGGAATGGAGTGAATGGAATGGTATCAAACACACATGGAAACCATGTGTTTGATGAGCTCCATACCATTCCATGAATTCCATTCTAGCCGTTACTATGAGCCCGTCCTCCCCAATTAAGGTGTCACCAACCTCCTGTGCACTGATCCTACATATTCATAGCAGACAAATAAATGACATAGCAATGTAATCCTAACATAAAAATTCATAAATGCAATTTCACAGACAAACCATTCTTTAATTCAGGAGTTCGGGGGAGAAAATATTACAAAGTTTTAACTAAAGTAGTGAATCAATTATTACCGAGACCGATAATAAGATGATTCTGTAAAATGGACGATTTGCGCAGCGTTCATATCAGAGTGACAGGCCATCTAAATTACACTCCTATATAACACAGTGGCGTTCTGAATGACACTTTGCATAATACTGTTTAATTTGACAGTATTAGAAGATCTGATACGGTTGTCAGTGGCAGGCCCGGGCTCAATGGGGCTCATTCCCCTTACATTAGGATTTCATTTCTCCTTTCTTTTTTTCTCTCCATTTGCCGCCGAGGTTATTAAAAACCATCTCTTTCATTGAAATATCCGGACTATTATGATCCTCCTTTGTCAGAATATATTCCGTCAAGATGCAATAAAGAGGGGAGCTGTGTCACGGAGTGTCAGACAGACGACTTTGAATGGGAGACTTGAGGAGACTCGATGAAAGAGATAACGTGATCATTTGATTTTCCACCGATAAATACAAAGGAAGTGTACCTGGGTTGGCAGAGAAGGGGCCCGCTTTTCCTGTTAATTAAATCTGGCATTAATTAAATAATTTCTCTGAACCATTAACTCGCCCATTGATATCTCTGCAAAGGAGTCATTATGGAGTTATGGCTAAAGCATGTCAGGGGCGGTTGGAGGAGGTGGTTGGAGGAGGCGTTTCATTTAATTGTGAAACTGAGTAAAATTTAAGTGAACGCTTATCACATCAACGACAGAGATAAGAGTCAAGACAGTGAAATCAGATAAGCCATGGCGCTCCAAGAAATGAATTTCCTTGATGTTCTCCTCTCAATACTTTGCAATCTCAACACTAGGCAGGTTTCCATTGACCAAGGTTTATTTGACATGTGTAATGGAAACGGCAGATATAAGAGGACATTTTCTAAAGATCGACGCATTTTTTATCTGTTCGACGGGGTGGATTTTTATTTTGTCAAACGTTCTTTATTGCGACAAATGATGATGGAAACTGTATGTTTCGAATAAATGATGATTTACAAATAAATTTTAAGGTGTGCAGGGCACGTGATGTCATCATGTAACTATAAACCTCCACTCCACATTTCATTCTAAATGCCTCCTGGTTGACAACTGCTTTTTCATCTATAAAAATAATGTTTCTTTGCAGGACAAGGATTGTCCTGACTTTCCAGAATGTCTGAATTGCTTCGCCTTGCTTTTCTGGTTTGCTGGCAAGTTTCACCATCCAATTATTTTCGGATCTAGAGTGAAAGTTTAATCATGGCAAGGACCATGCCAATACGTTGGAACCTGATAATTATACAGAACAAAAATATAAACGCAACATGTAAAGTGTTGATCCATTTTTCATGAGCTGAAATAAAATAACTTCCATATGCACAAAAAGCTTATTTCTCTCAAATGTTGTGCACAAATTTGTTTACATCCTTGTTAGTGAGCATTTCTCCATTGCCAAGATAATACATCCACCTGACAGGTGTGGCATATCAAGAAGCTGATTAAACAGCATGATCATTACACAGGTGCACCTTGTGCTGGGGACAAGTTAAGGCCACTCTAAAATGTGCAGTTTTGTCACACAACACAATACCACCGATGTCTCATGTTTTAAGGGATCGCTCAATTGTAATGCTGACTGCAGGAATGTCCACCAGAGCTGTTGCCAGAGAATGTAATGTTATTTTCTCTACCATAAGTTGCCTCCAACGTCATTTTAGAGAATTTGGCAGTACATCCAACCGGCCTTACAACTGCAGACCACTTGTAACCACGCCAGCCCAGGACCTCCACATCCGGCTTCTTCACTTGTGGGATCGTCTGAGGAGGGGGTGGGGGGGGGAGTATTTCTGTCTGTAATAAAACCCGTTTGTGGGGAAAAACTCATTCTGTTTTGCTGGGCCTGGCTCCCCAGTGTGTGGTCCTATGCCCTCCCAGGCCCACCCAAGGCTGTGCCCCTGCACAGTCATGTGAAATCCATAGATTAGGGCCTAATTAATTTATTTCAATTGACTGATTTCCTTCTATGAACTGTAACTCAGTAAAATCTTTGAAATTGTTCCATGTTGGGTTTATATTTTTGTTCAGTATATTTGAATATGGCAAATATTAGTACATTCTTGCATTCTATCCATGCTGGCTTCCTGAGAGATATTTTAGTCATTTAGCAGACGCTCTTATCCAGAGTTAGTGAATGCATACATGTTTTTGTTTTTTTCATACTGGCCCCCCGTGGGAAACGAACCCACATCCCTGCCGGCCAAACCCTCCCCTACCTTGGACCAATTGTGTGCCGCCCATGGGTCTCCCAGTCGCGACAGAGCCTGGACTCGAACCAGGATCTCTAGTGGCACAGCTAGCACTGCGATGCAGTGCCTAAGACCACTGCGCCACTCGGGAGATGAAACAGATAGGGTTATTAATAGGTAATGGAAACACTTAAACCACTTCATTTTTATATTCGACACTGTGGGGTTTTGTGGAAAAGTTGTCTTTTTCAGGTGTGACGTCATTACATCCAGCTGTTTTTATCAACAGAAGATAGTTGCTTAAATGGAAACGCAACGTAGCAGGCAATTATCACGTCTATTTTCTATACAAGCGTTCTAAATGTCTAAGCTGACATATGGAATTGTTTTAAGATGGTCATACTGTGGATCATTTAGCTATTTGATTTAGAATTTTAGGACCACTTTAGGTGTAATTTTTTTTGGGGGCGATAAAATATGAATTTTGGCCTTTACTACTAAAGCCAATAGAATCGCATTGAATAACACATTCATAAATGGCAAAAAGGACATCTAAATCTAGGAGATATTTAAAAAATCAGGAAATATATACAGTATACATTTCTACACATTTTCACCCCTTTTTTTTGGGTAGGCACAAATCTACATTCATACTTCCATTTGTTTTTGTTTTTACCGGTACCGGTTACCTTCAAAGGAGTCCCGTGACACTTGTGGGGGTCGTAGAGCAAAATGGAGAACACCATCGTGTTATACTCCCCCTGTGGCCTCTAGGTCACCAAGCTGCTCTTTATTACGCACACCTGTCACCATCGTTACGCGCACCAGCGCCTCATCAGACTCACCTGGACTCCATCACCTTCCTGATTACCTCCCCTATATATGTCACTCCCTTTGGTTCCTTCCCCAGGCGTTATTCATTCTGTTACTCTGTTCCTGTCTGTACGCTACTCTTGTTTTGTTTGTTTATTTATTTATTATTTATCATTAAATGCACTCCCTGTACTTGCTTCCCGACTCCCAGCATACATTGTTACAGAATAACGGCTCACCGAAGGGACGCATCAGGGAGTGTTTTTTATTTTATTTATTTATTGATGACGTCGGTTCCGGGTGCCGCTGCCGAAGCTACCGGGGATGCCTCAGCTAGCTCGTCAGGCTCCCAGGCCACAGCCGGCTTGTCAGGCTCCCATGCCTCATCCGGCTCGTCAGGTTCCCGTGCCTCAGCCGGCTCGACAGGTTCCCGCGCCTCAGCCGGCTCGACAGGTTCCCGCACCTCGGCCGGCTCGACAGGTTCCCGCGCCTCGGCCGGCTCGACAGGTTCCCGCGCCTCAGCCGGCTCAACAGGTTCCAGTGCCTCAGCCGGCTCAACAGGTTCCAGTGCCTCAGCCGGCTCGACAGGTTCCCGTGCCTCAGCCGGCTCAACAGGTTCCAGTGCCTCAGCCGGCTCAACAGGTTCCAGTGCCTCAGCCGGCTCGACAGGTTCCAGTGCCTCAGCCGGCTCGACAGGTTCCAGTGCCTCAGCCGGCTCGACAGGTTCCCGCGCCTCAGCCGGCTCGACAGGTTCCCGCGCCTCAGCCGGCTCGACAGGTTCCAGTGCCTCTGCTGGCTCGACAGGTTCCCGTGCCTCTGCTGGCTCGACAGGTTCCCGCGCTTCAGCAGAGGTGACCGGTCCGCTCCGGATCCCCGGGATCGTCCCTTTGATCGGCGTCCCTCGGCTGGAGCCGCGCGTTAGGGAGGGGGTACTGTCACGTATACTCCCCCTGTGGCCTCTAGGCCACCAGGCTGCTCTTTATTACGCACACCTGTCACCATCGTTACGCGCACCAGCGCCTCATCAGACTCACCCGGACTCCATCACCTTCCTGATTACCTCCCCTATATATGTCACTCCCTTTGGTTCCTTCCCCAGGCGTTATTCATTCTGTTACTCTGTTCCTGTCTGTACTCTACTCTTGTTTTGTTCCATGTTTATTTATCATTAAATGCACTCCCTGTACTTGCTTCCCGACTCCCAGCGTACATTGTTACAGAGAGAATCTCCCCTTTCCACAGTCGGGTCCCATTAGTGCCCGAACAGTTCGGACTGTTCGGGCACAGAAGTTGGCCCATTGACTGTCCTGACTTCAGATGTGTCTCCTGACACTTGTGGGGGTCGTAGAGCAACAAAAAAAAAAAACATTAGGACGCTACAGACGTTTAGGTGAGTTTTCGGATGTCCCATGGTTTTACAAACACCGCTCTAGCTCTGCCACCATTCACCACAGATGTGGAAGTACGAAACTGCCAGATGCAGTGGATTGACACGCATCCAATGCAAAAACCCAGATATCACTAGCTTTACAGTGCCTTGCAGAAGTATTCATCCCCCCGTGGCATTTTTCCTATTTTGTTGCATTACAACCTGTAATTTAAATGGATTTTTATTTGGATTTCATGTAATGGACATACACAAAATAGTCCAAATTGGTGAAGTGAAATTAAGAAAATAACTTGTTTCAAAAAATTCTAACAAATAAAGTTGTGCGTGCATATGTATTCACCCCCTTTGCTATGAAGCCCCTAAATAAGATCTGGTGCAACCAATTACCTTCAGAAGTCACATAATTAGTTAAATAAAAGTCCACCTGTGTGCAATCTAAGTGTCACATGATCGGTCACATGATCTCAGTATATATACACCTGTTCTGAAAGGCCTCAGAGGCTGCAACACCACTAAGCAAGGGGCACCACCAAGCAAGCGGCACCATGAAGACCAAGCAGCTCTCCAAACAGGTCAGGGACAAAGTTTTGGAGAAGTACAGATGAGGGTTGGGATATAAAAAAATATCAGAAACTTTGAACATCCCACGGAGCACCATTAAATCCATTATTAAAAATGGAAAGAATATGGCACCACAACCAACCTGCCAAGAGAGGGCCGCCCACCAAAACTCACGGACCAGGCAAGGAGGGCATTAATCAGAGAGGCAACAAAGAGATCAAAGATAACCCTGAAGGAGCTGCAAAGCTCCACAGCGGAGATTGGAGTATCTGTCCATAGGACCACTTTAAGCCGTACACTCCACAGAGCTGGGCTTTACGGAAGAGTGGCCAGAAAAAAGCCATTGCTTAAAGAAAAAATAAGCAAACACGTTTGGTGTTCGCCAAAAGGCATGTGGGAGACTCCTCAAACATATGGAAGAAGGTACTCTGGTCAGATGAGACTAGAATTGAGCTTTTTGCCCATCATGGAAAACGCTATGTCTGGCGCAAACCCAACACCTCTCATCACCCCGAGAACACCATCCCCACAGTGAAGCATGGTGGTGGCAGCATCATGCTGTGGGGATGTTTTTCATCGGCAGGGACTGGGAAACTGGTCAGAATTGAAGGAATGATGGCTGGTGTTAAATACAGGGAAATTATTGAGGGAAACCTGTTTCAGTCTTCCAGAGATTTGAGACTGGGATGGAGGTTCATCTTCCAGCAGGACAATGACCCTAAGCATACTGCTAAAGCAACACTTGAGTGGTTTAAGGGGAAACATTTAAATGTCTTGGAATGGCCTAGTCAAAGCCCAGACCTCAATCCAATCGAGAATCTGTGGTATGACTTAAAGATTGCTGTACACCAGCGGAACCCATCCAACTTGAAGGAGCTGGAGCAGTTTTGCCTTGAAGAATGGGCAAAAATCCCAGTGGCTAGATGTGCCAAGCTTATAGAGACATACCCCAAGAGACTTGCAGCTGTAATTGCTGCAAAAGGTGGCTCTACAAAGTATTGACTTTGGGGGGGTGAATAGTTATGCATGATCAAGTTTTCTGTTTTTTTGTCTTCTTTCTTGTTTGTTTAACAATAAAAAATAGTTTGCATCTTCAAAGTGATAGGCATGTTGTGTAAATCAAATCATACAAACCCCCCCAAAATCCATTTTAATTCCAGGTTGTAAGGCAACAAAATAGGAAAAATGTCAAGGGGGGTGCATACTTTCGCAAGCCACTGTAACAGACAGGTTTTGATGGGGATTTCTTTGTTATGCAACTTAGATTGACACACCGGTGCGTTAATCGACTCTAGGGGGATTTATAACATATTTCTACATACACAGCTGCATAAAATATACGTTACCTGACAAACCAGGAGGAATATGTTGTCCTAGCTATCATCATCACTAATATTAATACTGTTGTCTGTACCTGGTGGGCCAAAGGGCCATACAACACACACAGGCAAACCTTGTTAATCTCCCTAATTAAGAAACCTCAGTGGAGGTGCCCAGTTGCAGAGTATTTAAGCTAATTACACTGTTAATTATAGCATTAATTAAGTGGCATAATTGTCGTTCGATAGAATGACTGCGTCAGCCCCTAAAAGGCAAAGGGTTAATTTTGTGGGAATCCAAGCCTGCATTATTTACTTACAAATGAATAATACATTAAAACGAGGAAGCTAATACATTTCCTGCCACTGAGCAAACCAAAGCAAGCAAATGATTTAAAATATTCATCTCTCGTGAATATTTTGTGAGTTATGTTTTCGGGGCTTGAGTATGACCACATTTCATCTCTACAGTTCGATCTATAAATTTAAGACACGGGAAAACAAAATTTCATTTGTTGGCCTAAACAAATGACCAACATGTTAATATTTGCAGAAGAAACAACAACATCAAAAGTTAGCAGCATAAATCATGCATGTGACAGTGTTGTGTGTGATAGTGTTGCGTGTAACTGGATAAGGAGGGATTGGTTTATAAACTTGCATGACAGGAGTAGTAGATATTCCAAAGGGTTGGTCGAAAGACCTTGTTGCTGGTTTCGATAAGGTACTGTAGGCTTTACAATACTGTTAAGCTACATATTTAATGGTTCCTTTATTGGTTGGTCTGTTGCTATGCAAAAAAACATCTCAATCTAAATGTTGTCCTTTAAAAGAAGAAGTGCATCTTTAAAATGGTTGAAGTTGACGTCTTGGATGGCTACCTGCCTTCATTACACCGAGGGCAGAGGACTAGAAACAGATAAATAAATCACGTACCCATTGATGAGTGACTGATATCACCGAATAAAATGACGGTACAATAAATTCTCCCACCATGAAACCACACAAACACACCGAGATAATTAATGTAAATTATTTTCGCCGCCGAAGTCTTCTCAGTACATGAGTAATACGAACCATCAGGAAGGCCTCTTCCTCTGCATTAATTACAGAAAATGACAAGTGAGCTGACAAGCGGCAAGCTCATTATCGGAGCACATTCAAAACTTTGCAATTTGCGCGTGTGAGGGGAGGAAGGAAGGAGGGAGGAGGGAAGAAGGAGGAAGGGAGGAGGGAGGATGGGAAAGGGAGACGGAGACAGACTCCGAGCTAAATTAATCTCCTCTCTTTGCCAAGTGTGAGCCCCCTTCTAATTTTGGCGTTATTAACAGGTTTGGTGGTATCGCTCGTTCCACGTCAGGCTAATCAGTTTTTTTTTTTTTTTTGGTGGCGTGTTCGGGAGAGCGTGGTGTCATTCGAGAGGGATCAGGCCTCGTAACGCACCCTCCATCACGCACACTACTCTACAAGGTTGCTTTTAATAAGCTCCCTTAATCATCAGCGGCGGGTTTCACTCGACAAGACACTGTCGTCCCTCTCTCATGAAGGAGAGTCATTAGGAGACGTAGAGGTTTATCAAGGGGGAGGGGGAGGGGAGGGAGGGCCAATAGGGGTGGAGGGGGGGAGGAGGAGGAGGTGGGGGGTGAAGGGGTGGAGGGTGAAGGAGGAGGGGGTGGGGGGTGAAGGGGTGGAGGGTGAAGTAGGAGGGGGGTGAATGGGTGGAGGGTGAAGGAAGAGGGGGTGAAGGGGTGGAGGGAGAAGGAGGAGGGGGTGGAGATGGAAGGGTTAGAGAAGGTGGAGGAGGAGGTGCTGGATGGGTGGAGAGTGAAGGAGGAGGTGCTGGATGGGTGGAGGAGGAGGGAAGGAGGGTGAAGGAGGAGGGGTTGGACGGGTGGAGGGTGAAGAAGGAGGGGTTGGAGGGGTAGAGGGTGAAGTAGGAGGGATGGAGGGTGAAGAAGGAGGGGCTGGATGGGTAGAGGGTGAAGGAGGAGGGGTGGAGGGGTGGAGGAGGAGGGGCTGGATGGATGGAGGGTGAAGGAGGAGGGGTTGGACGGGTGAAGGAGGAGGGTCTGGATGGATGGAGGGTGAAGGAGGAGGGGTTGGACGGGAGGAGGGGCTGGATGGATGGAGGGTGAAGAAGGAGGGGGTGGAGGGGTGGAGGAGGAGGGGAGGGTGAAGGAGGAGGGGCTGGAGGGGTGGAGGGTGAAGGAGGTGGGGTTGGAGGGGTAGAGGGTGAAGAAGGGGTTATGGAGGGTGAAGGAGGAGGAGCTGGATGGGTAGAGGGTGAAGAAGGAGGGGTTGGAGGGGTAGAGGGTGAAGAAGGAGGGATGGAGGGGTAGAGGGTGAAGAAGGAGGGATGGAGGGTGAAGAAGGAGGGGCTGGAAAGGTGGAGGGTGAAGGGGAAGGGGAAGGGGGTGGAAGGAGAGGGGGTTTGGGGGGGTGGAAGAGGAGGAGTGGAGGGTGAAGGAGGAGGGGTGGAGGGTGACGAGGGAGGGATCGAGGGTGAAGGAGTGGGGTTAGAGGGATGGAGGGTGAAGGAGGAGGGGTTGGAGGGGTGGAGGGTGAAAGAGGAGGGGTGAAGTAGGAGGGGTGGAGGAGGGGTGGAGGGTGAAGGAGGAGTGGTGAAATAGGAGGGGTGGAGGGTGAAGGAGGGGGGGTGAAGTAGTGGGGGTGGAGGGTGAGGAGAGGGGGTGGAGGGTGAAGGGGTGGAGGGTGAAGGATGGGGGTGAAGTGGGGGGTGGAGGGTGAAGGAGGGGGGGTGGAGGGTGAAGGAGGAGGGGTGAAGTGGGGGGTGGAGGGTGAAGGATGGGGGTGGAGGGTAAAGGGGGGTGGTGGAGGGTGAAGAAGGGAAGGTGGATTGGGTAGAGGGGTGCAGGGTGGTGAGGAGGGGATTAGAGTAATGTAGACCCATGTGTGCAAGCCTCAGAGACAATCTGGTGAAGGAAGTTGAGCCATCTGCTCATGATGTGTAGGCATGTTACATTTATTACATATCTGGGATGAATATCAAAGTAAAGTATGAGATTGTTCTTCCCTTCCTTGACCCTGTCTTTGGGTTTGAGCATAAATATACATTTCTGTTCTCTGTAAATTAATAGGCAATAAAGTACATTTTATCTCTTATCTTATCGTAACTGGTCCCTTAGTGAACTGTGGGTTCGGTTGTAGGTGGGTGTGTGGGTGGGTGGGTGGGTGGGTGTGGGTGGGTGGGTGTGTGGGTGGGTGTGGGTGGGAGTGTGGGTGGGTGTGAGTGTGTGTGTGGGTTTGTGTGTGTGGGTGTGTGGGTGGGTGTGTGGGTGTGGATGGTGTGGGTGGGTGGGTGTGTGGGTGGGTGGGTGTGTGGGTATGTGGGTGGGTGGGTGGGTGGGTGGGTGTGGGTTTGTGGGTGTGTGGGTATGTGGGTGGGTGGGTGGGTGTGTGTGGGTGGGTGTGGGTGGGTGGGTGGGTGTTTGGGTGTGGGTGGGTGTGTGGTAGGTTGGGTGGGTGGGCGGGTGTGTGCGTGTGTGGGTTTGTGGCTGTGGGTGGGTGGGTGGGTGGATGGATGTGTGTGGGTGTGGGTGGGTGGGTGTGTGGGTATGTGGGTGGGTGGGTATGTGGTTGTGTGTGGGTGTGTGGGTGGGTGTGTGGGTGTGTGGGTGGGTGTGGGTGGGTGTGTGAGTGTGTGGGTGTGTGGGTTGGTGTGTGGGTGGGTGTGTGGGTGTTTGGTTGTGTGGGTGGATGGGTGTGTGTGTGTGGGTTTGTGGGTGTGTGTGGGTATGTGAGTGGGTGGGTGTGTGGCTCTGGGTGGGTGTGTGGGTGGGTGGGTGTGTGGGTGTGGGTGGGTGTGTGGGTGGGTGGGTGTGTGGGTGTGTGGGTGTGGGTGGGTGTGTGGTTGTGTGGGTGGGTCGGTGGGTGTGTGTGTGGGTTTGTGGGTGTGGGT